>NW_025317436.1:0-114324 GCF_018873765.1 Telopea speciosissima
ACATATAATGGAATGTTCTTCTACTTCTAGATATCCTAAATTATCACATTTGATGACCCCAAATTGCTAGAAAGTTTGACGCTTTGATCGATCGTTAAATGAGGTGAGTGAGTCTATATTAATCAATGAATGGATTTGTATGAGTACTATAGTGTCTCGGTATGTTGTATTGTGCTTGAGGTAAGGGATGCCTTGAAATGATGTAATATATATTAGTATGTTTGAAATGCAAGTTTTAATGTTCTATCATGACAATGAATGAAAGTATACCAAATTCTCACACAAGAATGAATTGAAACTAATTAAGGTCATGCCATGAAATATGAAAATGAAATTATATGAATGATGGATATGACAATTTATTACCTGTCCTAGCAAGGTGTTATGTGTAATGTTGGGTAAACTCAAGAACGATACCTCACTAATGAGGAATGCTTGGTTGATCAACCAAATGCCTCGCAAAGAATGCTAAAGATACCCTTACCTTTGGGTCGGATGCTCTACTTAGCCACGAAAGACTGCCTTAGTGGGCTTGAGATGAAATGAAAGAATGAAATATTCTCCACGTTAGGTGTGGAATGCCTCGGCCCTTAGAGGATTTGAGATGAGACGGTCCGCAAATGATTTGGTGGTGACGTATGACAAAACCTTGTATCTATTTAAGAAACTAAAATTTTAACAAGAATTGAACTCTCATAAGGATGAATGTACTAATGATTATGTGAGTGAGCAAATGCTTATGTATTTATGTTGCGAATGGTTAATATGGTTTCCTTACTAGGCTTTTTAGCTCATCACTCGCTATTGAAATTTTTTCACAAATGAAGGATAGACCGATAAGGGCATGGGTGTTGTTTCAAATGGATGATGATTGAGGAGCCATGACTTCCCTATTTTAAGAATTTTATCTTTTTGAAAATGTACATAATTTGTATATATTTATGTGGATATCTTGTGATGGATGACTGTAATAGTACTACAATAGGCTTCTTAGCCTTATGAGAGATCTAACTCTTGATAGTCTATGTCATGTCGATGAGCTGATTTTTGTTAATACAAGAATCTAGTTAAGTTCTACATTAAAGTATGAGATTTAATTGTTGTGCTTTAACACCTGTTCGTCGACTTGTTGCCATAAGAACGTTATAGAAAGTTCATGTGTGGTTTCTTAGCCGGTCTTTCGTGGGCCCGCTAGGTCTGGTGTGGATCGAGGTTGTTACATGTCTACCTTGCAACCAACAAGTAACCGTGCCTATTAGACAATGCACACCCACCCCCGCAATCAATCACAACCCACATCAATTATATGTCCATAGATACAATCACATCCATACAATACAAGATATATGTCATTCGCCAAGATGCCTACGTATATTGAGCAATATCTTAACAGTGGTCTCGTATATTGCCAATACTCTTCACAAGTATGACTACTACAACAGTCCGTATACTATAACACTTGCTACAATTCAAGCTACAACTCCAACGGAACTACTACCCTAACTTCTATCAAGCCCCTACTTGACAATATACAATGTGTAAATCAAAATACAAGTCCCACCCTTACAACAATGCCTTAGGTATTTCAACAATAGCTTACCTAAGTCAAAGTTACAAATGGACTTGTCGAAAATAAAAGATTACCTCACAAGAGTAATTATGACTCATAATGTCCCAATGATGGTCCCCAATTGTATCATGGAATCTTCATCGACTCCTCACGGGTAGAGAAACTTGATCTTTGAGTAATCTTGCACATGGACATGCCTTTTGGTCTTCTTCCTCTTTTGGACCCCCACACACACTCTCATGTTTGCATTAAGGGCAAGAGCAACTTTCATGGTCTTCAATGGCGAAGTGAGGCAATAAGCGCGATGGTTGATGGAGATTTAAAACACCATTAATGATCTCTCCCTTCTCCCTTTTCTTCTCCTTTTTTCTCCTCTAGGGTTTTTTGCTTTTTGCTCTTGAGTGTTGTTACAATGGGTCCTAAAATCAACTGGAAGTTGACTTAATATGCATATGATCAACCGGTGAGGCATCCGCAATAGGGTTGGACATCCGGTAGCATACCGGTCAATCGCTACTTTGTCTGGGTGGATATCCGATCAACCACTACTTTATTCGGATGGATGATCCAATCGACCACTTGGGCAACCAACTGATGCATGTTGCTCTCTGGAATCAGGATTGCACATACCAGTCGACCACTTGTCCTCAGAAACCATAAATTTGTATCCACTCAAACTCCCATAGCTCCCTTACCCAAATTTCGATTGACTCGACTCTAGCAACATTGGAAAGATGACTTGATCTCTATGTTTCTCCAATTTTCACCTCCTTCCAAACATGACATTTTCAATTTCAAAAATTCCCTCAACCATGTGTCCATGCTTGAATGAATGTTTCCACAATTGAAACTGTCTGGGGCCTTCACCTGCTCCTTCTACCTCATACAAAACATTGAATCATGTAGATTAGATGTCCCAAGCTTCCATTTCCATTCTTAGCCAAGCTTGCCTCTAAACATTGTACTGTCACATGTCCTCAGACATTTCCAAACCACTCTATAGCCCTACCACCTCAAAAGGCATTGCCAAAAGGTTGCCAACAATGACAACACATTCTCGACATGACAAATACACAACATACCTCATCTATTGCACTTGAAGATTCAAGTCTCCTACTTTGAGGGTAAGTTGAAGATTCTAGTGGACTACAGTGAAGCTCTCCAAAGTGTGATTACTAAAGGGAAGGTAATCTTTTATTTTTACAAGTCTTTTTGTTGACCTAGGTTGTTGTATGTTGTATAACCTAAGGTATTAACTAAAAGAGGTTGGACTTGTAATCTTTATTTTTTATTCACATTGTAATCTGTCAAGTTGGGGCTTGATAGGAGTTGGGGGTTGTAGCATTATGTGAATAGTAAACCTAATTAATTAAAGGTCATAAGGTTAGGAATGAAATGAGAGGTATGGGTTGGACCATGGGTTTAGTCATTTGCTTAACATGGTCCATTAGAAGGGTAAATATAAGGAATTAAATGGGGTTCAATTAAGTCATGGGTTGAACCATGGGTTGGTTTAACATGGTTCAATAGGAGATTCATAAAAGGGGCTTGAGTTGGGTTAGAATAGGATTGTTCAACAAGTCACTAAGAAGAAAAGAGAAAGAGAAAAGGAGAGAGATGAAGAAAGGAGAGGAAACTACACTTGCAAGGTGAAGAATCATAGATAAAATGATGATTTGAGATGGGATTCAAAAGGGGAAAAACGAAATCCAAGTCTTGGTGAGTGATTTGAGCCACACACCTTCAACTGTTTCAAGTTTGAAGGAGATTTAGAGGTAAAACTACCTTAGAACCTAATTGGTTTCTAACCTAGGCGTTAGATGATGAGTTGATGTTTGTATGGAGTGATTTAGTTAGCAATGCATCATGTTTCAGCCTTGCTTTTGAAGAAAACAAAGGGGGTTGTAGATTTTCGAATTAGATCTTGGAAGAAAGGGGAAATCAAGGTAAATGTCTCAAATCTCAAAATAGGATTTGATTTCTTGTATGATTTGAGTCTTAGAACTTTTTGCATGAAGGATTTATATGTTAAAAGTGTAGAATCTGGGTGTATTTGAATTTGGGTGAAAACCCCTTGAAAATTCCTAAAACCCTATGTTGAACTGCTCTCTCGAGTAAGTTTTGGGTCGTAACCAGCTCACCGGCAGAGACAACCGGTGACTCGACGGAATAACCGAAGGGCTCGGTTGCTTTTGTATTTTTATACCTATTTTAAGTTTGCTTGGCGAGAGACAACCGGTGAGTATCTTTGGCGAGTTTGGCGGTGAATCCAATTGGTAACCGACGAGTCTAATAGTGAATCCGGTTGGTAAGCACCTGAGTCCGGATAACCCTTGTTTGCTTCTTTTTTTTCCTATTTTGGCAAGATGGACCTAATGAGGATGGAATTATTGACTCCTTTAAGTGTTACAAAACATGTTTGATGATTGTTTGATGGCAGGTGATGAGTAGTTTGAAAACCCCGAACGTTCAAGTGTGGGCAATCAATCCTTGATTGCGTATTTCTGTGAGTGAGACCTACTTTAAGACTTCTTCCCCACTTGGGTGATGACATGTTTATTTAAATATGATTCTAGAATGACTAAAATCTACAATATTTGAACATAGTATATGAGTAAATTTATGAATGGGTGAAATCACATGAAATGGAATGTGAGTGGGATTTACTTTGGAACTTCTCTCCATTATGTAGTGGATGTTTATTTTAATGATTGTATTGATATGATTGAAACCATGGTTTTGTGTATTAGAATACTGTACATGTGAGATGGTAAGAAAGAAAATATGAATATGAATGCTAATGTGTGGAATGGTATGACATTGGAAAAATTGAGAAATAATGATTTTTGTGATATTTTGCATGAATTGTATTTGTTGAACTTCATGCATCATGTGCACTTGCATGTGTGAAATGGTACGGGTGGTGTACTTCACTTAGTGGGGGAAGGAGTGAATGTACGTAATGGACTTGGTGTACTACACTTAGCAGGAGAGGAGTGAGTGTACGTGAGGAGAGGAGTGAGTGTACGTGAGTGGTGTACCTCACTTCACGTGGAGAAGAGGAGTGGAGGGTATGATTGGTTATGGTGTACCTCACTTAGCTGGGGGGGAGGAAGAGTGGAGGGTACTAGATGAGTAATGAGTTTATGGTGTACCTCACTTAGCGGGGGAAGGATGAGTGAGGGTATAGGAGTTGATCTCACTTAGCAGCGAGGAGGATTGGAGATTCAACATGAAGTTCATTTCTGTGTATGTGTGTGGTTTTGACAAACAATATGAGAAGTGATAAGATTGGAGGTCATCCCACCATCGTGTGGGTATGACATTGATTACGAAGGGAGCCGAATATGAGAAGTATGTGAGTTAATTGCACTTGAGCGTGGGTATGGTTTTGATCTATGTGAGTACATTCCACCTCGTGTGAGTTTGGTATTGATCTGTGTGAGTCCATTTCACCTGTGTGTGGATATGGCATTTAATTATGGTATGTGAATTGTGACATGATATAATTGAGATTTTTGGGCATAATAATGAGCATGAGCATATTTATGTAACGTGATAATTGGGAATTAATCATATAATGATGTGTGTATTGGAAAGGATGTTTTAGAGTAGAGTTTACTCACAGGGTCGTTGTAGCTCACCCCTCTATGGACATCTTTTTTCAGTGTTTTCAAGGTAGGAAAGTGGAGAGTTCACTGACTGGGAGCGGATGAAAAATTACGTATTGTGAAATTTATTACGAGATTTGGTATATTCGTTATGGCAATGTATACAAATGGTTGTAATGATTAATTATCAATATTTGTGGATTATACGCTATATTTCGAAAGCCATCAGATGGGGAGCTTGAGTTGGTTTAATTTATTTTCGTTGCCATTGGGCGTAGTCTTACTATTGGTATCGCGAGAGAGGTTTATTATTTACACAGTGGTTACATGTTTATAATTGTTTCAAATTTTAAGATCTTAAGATCTCCACCCGTGAGGGCTACACCTTTCCCTTATCCTAGGATGCGTGGCATTACAATTCTCAAAGCATCACAAGCTCACCTCGAACCCGTTCTAGAGGCATTGAAAGTCGTTCAAAGGTCCCCAGAGTCGAAAAAATCCCAAAGAGTTGAGCCCTCAAGAGAGAGAAAGAAATAGTCGGTCCCCTCCCTTTAACCCAGGAAGCAACAAAATTTCGTGTTTGGAGCGAAGGGGCCCTCCCCTCTGACCTTAATCCAAAGTCTCCCTCAGGTATAATTTCTTCTCCGCTAGTCATTTTGGCTCAATGTAGGACAATACGACATGATATGTGGTAATGTAGGATACGATAAAATGTAATTACCAAGCATGTATAGGGACATCATGTAGTTTCCTTTTTGATGCAGTAGTGTATGCTATTTGATATCATATACAGGTTGGTCTAAGATGTACATACTTTGGGAAAGTGTTCAGACTTCAACATCTAGTAGAAATACCAGTTTTTGCCGGGCGGAGTGGGTAACACTTTCCCACCATCATAACTTGACCCTTGCTTGTATCTCTAACCAGATCTTTGGAATCAAATCCGACTCCTTCCCTTAACCAAGGATCAAGCCTCCCCTTTATGGGTTCTAGGCCCTTATCCTAGGTAGCAACTCCTCATCATTTTTTTCTCACTCCCTATCATCATAAAAGTGGAAAACAACCAAAATAGCTTGAAATTGGGTCTCCATTGCATCTATAGTAGCACATTCCAAACTCTTGGGGTTAGGAGCTATCTCGCGAAGGAAAGGGCTTTATTTTCAGTGGGTGTAATTCTGGGGATGGTTGAGTGGAAGAGTTGAATAACAAATCATACATTTTATTTTCCATGGCCAAGCAAACCACAATGGTAGCATACTATAGTCAGACACATACATATCTACCTTGATCTTCCCCTACAACCCAGAGGAACGAAGTGATTTCACTCTCCATATATCATTCTTAAATCTACATCGTCTTACTATAGCCCTATTTTCTGTGGAAGACAAAAAGCTAGTTCTAAGTATAGAAGCTTCTGCGGGACATCTTAATTGTACCTAAATCTCCAGATATGTAAAGTCTCAATCTTTGTTCTTACACCCTCCCTATAGATTAAGTGGATTACCACCAATCCCCCAAGGTCCTTCCTCAAGAACATTAAGGAGATCGTAGACAAGATGGAAGTGGAAAATGTAATGGTTTTTCAAAGGAGAGACGTCCACACCTTCATGCAGGTTCCAGACTAACACTAATATGCCTTTGATATTGCTTGCTTACGATATGACTTATCAGCCATAACAAATCCAACAAGAGTATTCTCCCCAAAGAGAGGAGGCTGCTCATAGAAAATATCATCAACTATCAAGGTATCATCATCAACCGGAGGTTGGTCCTCAGGGGTGGATCTTACAGTATAGAGCAAAAGGTGATATCACGCACGTTGGCAAGAGATCCCAAAAGATGTGTCAAAAAAAAAAGGGAAAAGGAATGCTAATTAGTTCTGTGTGTGGGCGTGTACTTGTGTCCAGACACAGCCTAGCATGAAAAGACCACCGCACCCCTAGACCTTTCCACCTTTCTAAGGGGTGTAATGGTCAATCGTGTCGGGCTGTGTCTGGGCACAAGTACACGTGCACACACAACACTGGTTAGCGTTCCTCCCCCAATCTTTATCACCTCCAGTTCCCTGCCCGACCAAGTTCCCCAGTTCCTCTAACAAGGGGGGGGGGACTGGAATGACCACCCTACCCCTGCCCAAACACTCTGCCCGAGTGGGATCCACCATCCCCTATTAGAGGAACTGGGCCGGACAGAAAACTAGAGGAGATAATTTTCCCCCAACGATAATCATATCATGAAGCTCCAATGATACAGGTAATTTTGTCAACCTTGACAATGTACGAAGGAAAAAGTCAGAAATCTAGTTTTGATTACTTCATGAAATTTCCAATAAAAAGGTTGTTATTTATGTAACAAGGTGGGTTACAAATAACAAAATAGTGACTTTATGTGTAATTTGATACGTTACATCATAGTAAAAATCCAACCCTGAAGTTAGCTGCAGTTTGGTATGTTACATTATACTAACAAAACATTTGAGTCAAGCGTTCAAACCAGAACTTACTCATCACAAAACACCAACTTCCCTCCTTTTTCACAGAGCGCTTGTTCTCCAACTGAATTAACTACCTTTCCAGAACTGTATCTCAAAGGCATTCTACCCCAAATCTTATGAAACTCTCTTATACAGCCCCCTCTTCTCTTCCTGTGATCTCCTCTTCTACTACTCAACCCTACCTCTCGCACCAACTTCTCCTCCTCTTTCTCGGATGATTCTCTCTCTTCGTTCCTCGCATCTCCCCAATCTCTCACTTTCTCCGCTCCGATCAAAATCGGCCCAGAATTCGTCCTATCAGCAACAACAAAATTCATCAAAATGTCCTCGCAATTCCGCATTCGATCGACCTCATTTCTCATCTCATCCATTTCGGACTCGCAGCTGTACCTGTAGAGATAATCAGTTTTCAAGATCATGAATTTCGTGAGCACTATCGAGTACTTGTCTGGATGCACAGTATACATCCAAGTCCGCCGCGAAAGATCGAAATCGTGCGATCTCGCAAAGAATCCGATCAAGTTGTCTTGATGAGAACTCCAGATCTTAAATGCGAATTCGACAGATTTGGTGTCGATCTCGATGTCGTCGTCGCAGATCGCAACGGCTCGGGTTGTGATCAAAGAAGGTCTGGGGAGGAATCGGGAGTTGAGACTGTCTGAGGATTGTCGAAGGATGGAAATCGGTGCGCCAACGTAGTAGGAACCGGTGATGTTGATGTTTAATTGGGTTAGGGTTTCGGTTGGGGTGGTTGGGTTACCCCAGAGGATGAAGACTGCTGCGACGAACGGACAGGATGAGTACTTGGCTGCAATCGAACGGAGGAGATGGAAGCGTGACTCGGAGTAGCCGTTGATCAGAACGGTGAGCTGATCTGATCTGAGGGTTTTGGGGTTTGGTTTACTGTGGCATGGATTGGAGGAGAGAGGTCGGAGAGAGAAAGCTACGAGTGGAATGGAGAAGAAGAGGAGAATCACCGAAAATTTTCTCATTATTGTGTCAGATTCCGGTTTCAGAAAGAGGAGAGAGAGAGAGGGGGACGGAAGTTTAAGAGAGATTTCTGCTAGACTGCAAGCTCGTAGAAGGCTAACATGCGCTGTGGGAACATAACATTAGCTTGCTCATGCTGTATGCCTGTGTGTACTACTGTACTGCGCTCCACAGAAAGGTTGGGGTGTGGTGCTAAGTTACGCCAATAGAGGGTATGGCCCAGGTAATTAATGGGCTAGTGAGCCAGTGGGTATGGTTCATTAATGGCATTTTCGTTATTTAAACGACGGCGAAGTGCATTTTGTATCATATTTCCTCTTTAGCATATCCATAATCCACTCATGGAGGTGTAGTTAGAGATATTGGTTTCTTTCTTTTTGCAGCTTTAATGGCGATCTCGATTGTATCCTCAAAGCTCAATTTTTCAAATGTATTTCCATTCTTAAATTCAGTAAAGAGTCATTCATTAAAGCCAGCGCATTGCATGCCGCTCCAACAGAGCCAAGAACAGGTAAAAATTGCAAAAATTCGGTGAGATTACTTAATTGTTCTGGGCGTTCTGGCTATATTTTCCCTTATTTTTGTTCAAAAAGAAATAAACCAACAGCCCACATTCAGTGAACTATGCTTTTTCTGTCTCCGAAGCCGACCATTAAATTTACAAGAGTCAATCTATCATGATTTGTGGTGCTTGCATAGATACATTTATTAGTTGCTCCAATGGATAATGGATGTAACACGTGTACAAACGGCTGAATTACTGGTTCTTGTTTTGTTTGTTTTGTTATATTTATTTACAAATTCATATAAGATGATCGTATTTTCATAGTTGTATCTGTTACCTTCCAAGAATAAATGAATTTGTTGATGCTTTTCAATTCCCTCACTCACCCTAAACTCCAGGCTCCTAGTACTTCAGGTGGTGTTTCACAATAGGCTTTATTTCTGTGGTAATAGAAGTTTATCCGAAAAAAAACTGAAAATTTCCCTTTTCTTTGCTTAATCATTATAATTGTTAGATAAAAAACTTAGGAGAGTTGGAGTTGCTTTTCCTTGTGGACTCTCTCTGTGATTCAGAATGGGGGATGTCCATATTTGGAAGCACAGATTGATTGGAGAAGATTTCTTGCCAGTATCAAACAACCTTGTGTGTTCTATCATGATGCACCATGTTACCTTACTCCTTGTATACTTTTTATTCTCCTTCAATCTTCAGTATGGAAGAGCATGGTTGTTCTTTCAAGTTGCATCATTTTGCCTGTCACCTGATATGAGGTGGAGATTTTTTTTTGATGAATAAAAAAAATTATATTACCAAAGTCCGAGGGGGGCGAGAAGGAAAAAGGGGGGGGGAATATACAAAGGAGGGAGAGAGGGGAGGGGGGGGGGAGAAACAGACCCAACTAAGGGGACCGTAAAAGAGCACTATCTAATCACCAGGATACAACAATATGCCTCCTTGGGAAATCCAAAAAAGTCTTATGAGGCAAAAAACTAAGCTTAGAGGAGACATCCGAAAAGATGGCTTTCCAAATCAGATTAAAGGAACGGGAGTTGGAGGTCCATCTCCTAAGGTTCCTCTCCATCCAAATGTGATAAAGAGTTGCGACAAACACAAGCTTGCCAATAGTGTCACAGATAGAGCAGCCAAGGAAAGTCATGACTATCCGGAGCCACTCTCGAGCGAAAGGAAGGGGTCTCCTGCTGCGAGGCCAAATAAACAAATGGGCATTTTTCCATATGGTAGAGGTGAATGGGCAATCAAAGAAGAGGTGGTCAATGTCTTTGGAACCGCTTCAACAGAAGATGCAAGAAGGGGGGAATAGGGATTCTTCGGTGAAGAAGGAAGGCTTGGGTTGGAAGGCAAAGGTTAAGGGTTCTCCAGGCTATGAAGCTATGGCGAGGGATGTGACCTTTAAACCAAACTAGCTTGTGCTATTGGACAGTAGGGGCTTGGGTCCTAACTAGGTTCCAAACAGATCTAAAGCTAAAAAGGCCGTTTGAGGAGGGGAGCCAAATAACCTTGTCCGCATGAGTTGGGGGGGGGGGGATAGGGGAACAGGGGAAGGGAGTTTCAGATCAGGGAGAGGGTAAGGGGAAGAAGGGAAAGGGGGGGGGTCCAAGATCCATGAGAGATGATGGTAGAAAGGGGGGCTGACTTGGGAATGCCAGAGGAGTAAATTGCTCTAGCCCCAAAGAAGTTATAGAGGACTCCATTGGGGTGCCATGGGTCGAGCCAGAGGGAGATGGATGACCCATCAGCAATAGTAGAGGAGGTGGCTCTAAGGGCCAATGGGCGAAGGAGGAGGATCTTGCACCAGACCCATGAGGAATCCAAAGGGATGGAGACGGTCCAAATGGAGTCATTTTTTAGGAGATGGGAGTAAACCCAATGAACCCAAATGGAGTCATGCTTAGAGGATATTTTCCAAATAAGCTTCAGAATTCCCGCAGTATTGGAGTCGCGGATACGGCGAATGCCAAGGCCTCCTTCAGATTTGGGAAGGCAGATGGATTTCCAGTTGACTGGATGGAGGAATTTGGAGGTTTCCTTCCCTTTCCAAAGAAAAGAACAAAAGAGGGTTTCCATTGCTTTGATGGTGGCTTTGGGTAGGCCAAAGATGCCACACCAATAAATGTAAGAAGATTGGAGAACTGATCTAATGCATTCGAGCCTACCCGCGTAGGAAAGAAGTCTACCTTTCCAGAGTTGAAGACACTTGCGGATATTGTCGAGTATGGGTGTGCAATGATGATTGGAGAACCTAGCAGGGATAAGGGAAAGACCCAGGTATTTCACTGGGAGGGAGCCCAAGGAAAAGCCCGTTAGGCGGAGGAAGGTGTCTCTATCAGAATCCGAGACACCAGAGAGGAAGAGTTTGGATTTAAGGTGGTTAATAAGGAGGCCAGAGAGACTTTCGAAAAGGTGAAGGGAAGACATGATGGCAGAGATGGAGGAGGGGGAAGCTTTGGAGAAGATCATAAGAGCGTCCGCAAAGGCCAGGTGGGTGAGGTTTAGGTGCTTGCATTTGGGAATGGGGGAGATAAGGTGAAGGTCCGTTTTGGAAATTGGGTTCATGCTTTCCAATTTTCTTTGTTTGGGAGTAGTCATTAAAATTTGGAGATTATGTCCTTGCTGTGGCATTTTTTCCGCCCAGTAACCTTTGTCTCTTGGTTCTGTTTTGGGGCAACTTCTCAAAAATATTTCAACTTGGCAAAAAAGATTCAGTTTATTGATCTAGTTACCCATCAAATAGTTCAATGAGACAAAACTAGGCTTATTTTCATGCTTATCAGAACCAAGTCAATCCAAAAACTTATGGTGAAGTAACTGGATTTCCTGATGTGTAGCATTCACTGAATTGGCTTGGGAGGAATCGTCGCATTTTATTGCAATCAGTTCTAAAACCAGATTGGATTAGAAAGAAAATCTAGAATTGGTTTTGTGACCTTATGAATGTTAATATTAATGGAAAGAATATCCACAGTGAATCATTTGACATACAGGAGTCCTGGTTTCAAGGAAAAGGTATACTGCAAAAGATATCTTGTCAGAAGTAGCTGAAACCCCAGATTGTTAGCTCAAACTCGGTAGCATCTATAAGGATTCGAAGGATAATGAATAGTACTATTTGAAACCCATGCGGTGATCTCATTGTTGGTTTATCCATTAAAATGGTAATATGGTTTATGTCTGACCCTAGGGTTCATCTATATGTGTTACACATATGCAAAAGAGGTGCATCTGTTCTGGAGATGGGTTGGCATCAATTTCATGGTGTCCTTGTTCAAATAGTCCAGCCTTATTTTTATGATGGAAAGTCTGAATCTAGAAGCCTTTTGGTGTCATACTGGTTCTAAGAAATCTAATAAACATATAATTAAATTTAGGTGGTAATGCTTTACAGTTTACACATAGATAGAGAGACCCATACGGGGACAGTTACGTATATGCTGTTTATGACTTGGGTAGTAATAATTCTTCACGGAGTGATTGAAAAGCAAGAAAAAAAAATTGCTTTGTTCCAAGATGGACTATGACTTTAAAATTTCAGATCTAAAGGCTAGTTCCTTGTCTTCACAAGTTTTGCTTTCTTTTACTGCATACTACATGTAAGGTTTTAGCCCTTGTCTCCCATATAGGCCAGTAACATTTTTGTTTTCCATCTGTGGACCTATGATAGCCTTTCCAAATTCCCATCCCTGCCAATTCAGATGGGGGTTTGGGCGTGGGGGGGGGGGGGGGAGATCCCATTATCTACTGGGTGTACTGGGAGAATATATTTTGACACAATTTTCTAGATGCCTGCCATTTTAACCTAAATGCCAGTGCAGTGTCAGCGCAAGTGCTTGGTAGCACCAAATTAAATGTTTTTTGAATAGTCTAGAGAAATCACTTAGGATATCATCATGTACTCGTACTCATGTTTTAGGTATGAATATATAAGGATTTTAAGTTCCAGCAAAGCTCAAAATAAAATATGGAGAACAAGGGGAAACACCTTCAATGTCTGTCCCTTTACAGAGTTTAAGCTTAAAGATGTACAATTAAATCATACAATCACCTTACCATCCAATGACTTCTAATCTTCGGATTGGTTACCTCAAAGTGTACTTCCAAGGACTTGATTTTCGAGGATTTTAAGCATTCTTTCTCTCAAATTGTGAGTTTTAGGATTGAAAGAGAGAGTGCCAGCCCAGGTGGGGGATAGAAATACTAAGGTGTTAACTACCTCCAATGGTGTTTGCTCTGAAAAAGAGATAAATCTGGAGATAAATTAAAATACCCATTACCCAATCCTTCCCTTCCCACATGTGCCAACCAAAAGAAGGAGGGAAAAAAAGAAAATGAAGAAAACCTTGAAGATGTTGGCAAATCTTGTTGGGCAACACTTTATGAGACTAGTTACTTTCCATGCAATAGATAAGGCCTTAAGGCTGGCCAGTTCTATGACATCTGCTAATCATCTGCTCTTCAGAATTTTTTGCATACGATCGAGTGGAAGATATCTCATTGCTTTAGAGAAGCGAATCCGGTTGCGGACTACCTTGCTAAATCGGTGGCTAAGTTTGAAGTCTCTTCATGTTTAGTCTCTTGGGCTGGTTCTGTTGTTGAGGATCTTAGGATTGATGTCACAAAGGGGACCTAGATTTCGTTTGTTTTAATTTTGCTTGCTGGTTGTTTGCCCTCTGTTCGATCACCCTCTGATGATGTTGCCGTAGGTGGGTGATTGTTCTCAGTTGGGTGTTTCGTTTTTTGTTTCTGGTTTTTCTTCTGCTTGTACATTCTTTCTTTCTCTTCTAATATATACGGCCTTTAAGCCAAAAAAAAAAAAATTTGCTAATATCTGGAGCATATTCAGGAATTATAGTTGGTTGAGAAATTTGATTGTTCACTACACAATATGTTGTGAAATTTGGTGTTTTCTTTGCTGAAATCTGTTAGATAAAGTGCTTTAGTTCTTCTTTCAATGGTATGTTGTTGGTTGCTAGCTTTGACCGTTGATCAAAGGAATATTGGTGTCTGTGATCATCACAAGCTTACGTATGTGATCTGCTGCTTATCTTTGACAGCATTTCTTACACACTTCTTTTTTTATAATTCTCAACCTACAACCAACCTTGTGCTTTCTACTCCGAAGGAGGATGCCGGAATTATGTGTGAACCTTGCAAAGGCAAAGGATGGCTGCTTTGTGGTTTTTGCAATGGACAAAAAACCAACGTGCAAGCAGAAAACAACCGAATCTACCGTCGCTGTCCATCATGCCGAGCTGTAAGTGGTCTCTTCTACTGTTGGTACCAGGGTTTTAATAACTGGAATCGGGGTCCAAATCGTTCAGAGCCAATTCCGATCTGAATCGGATTGGAATCTGTCTGAATTGGTCCGCTCCAACTGAGTCTAAGCTATTTTGGATTTAAAACAGAATCGGTCCGATTTTACTTGAAATACAAAGTAAATGACCAGGAATCGGCCGATCCGATTCTTGCAACCATGGTTGGAACCATACAGAAAGAATTAAACAGTTGAGGCTAATGACTTTTCTGTTTATAGAATGGACAATGGAAGATGTTAAGGAAACTTCACCAAACTTTCATTAACATAGTATTCCTGTATCAGGATTTGGGATTGTGGTGGATATGTACATTTCCCATTTTTGTTACTAGGAAAGTGGTCATCATATTTGTTACGAAATGTTTGTGATAGTTGGAGTCCATCATTACTTGCCATATCAGCATAAATGGTGGGTCCACGATAGGAAAAGTGTCTTAATAGTGAGCTAAAAATAACAGAGAATTATAAAGACACCATTAAATTCCATTTGAAATGACGTTCTTGTAATTTTATTAAGCTTGAACTCACTAGTTAACCATTTCCACTGCTTGTTTCAAGTCAAATTTTGAACTGGGAAATAGATGTCGCATCCTCTCTCACATTAATTCCCCCATGGTCATCCAGCAGTTTTCAGATGGCCAAAAAACTGACCTTGTGACAAAATCAAATGTCACTAACTGGACATTACATTCGTAAACTGGATTAAGAATCAAAGATTGTGCGTAGGGGGGCGGGTGAAATAGAGAAATTATCTATAAGACTCCTTAAAGAAATTTTCTTAACTAAAAAACCTATTGTTTAATTTATATATTCGTCAAATCCGAGAAAAGACAAGATCCTCTCTCTGTTCCTCCCTTGATTTTGCATTTTAATTCTTAAAAAAATGGGCCAATAAAGAAATCCCTCCAAAAATGGATATACTTTTATCTAATATTGTCAGTGATGCCCTATATAAACAAGAAATTATACAAAGACATTAGAACTTGACATTTAGAAGTATTTGTAGTGGTTGGATAGTGATTTTCATGAGGGTAATGTTTGTCATTTTATAATTATAATTTCTATCATCTAAAATGTATAAGGAAATGATAAAGAGGTAGATTTTTGTGTTGTACAAGCGGAATAACCATGCTTTGCGTCAGGGAATCAGGTTAGTGTAGAAGAGTAAAGATAGAAGATGAAAAACGAAAACTATATATGGGGGACAATAATTTTCTAGTCTGACATGTCTAAATTGGAATCTCTTGATATGCGATGCTGTTCTGCCATGTGAAAGGCTAATATGGTCAATCCAATTGTGGGATAGATATAGGCACTGTTTGTGGATGGTCTACATGTCAAATTTCATGGCAGTCTTAAATATATATCCAACCATCTTGTATTTTTTTCTCTTGTTATACTGTTGGCCATTAAATATGTGGATGATTTGGCAACTTTGGCAATTAGATGGATTAGGGACGATGTGTATTGTCCATTTGTCAAATTTCAATCCTAAACTCGGTCACATGGGCCACCATGTATTGGACCATTCACTTGGCCATCCAAATTTGACCAAAATCTGCCTGTTGATTATGCCACATAATGTAGGGTTCTAGCCTTCAAGGTCCTCTGAACACTTCTCTTTTGACCCACGTTGGTTACTGCTCTCCCATTGGTTGACATATTAAGGGAAGGGGTCCATTCAAAATGAAAAGAGGAAGAAATCCTTCATTATCTTTTTTTTATTGAATGATATTTTTTTCTTAATTTGTAAGTTAAAAATTTTAACTGGGTAATGAAATTGTTCATGGTTAACCCTTTCCCGACCTTCCTCTTTTACACTACTCTTTTTATGTGGCGATTCCCTAATTGTTAAAAATACTAAAAGATGTAAGAGAAGCAAAAAGAACAAAATAGACTTCAACTTGACTCTTCCATCCATGTTTTGCCTCCTGCACTCTCACCCCCACTTTCTCCTATTCCCCTCCCCTCCCCTCCTTTTGGTCTTTGTGTCCTGCTCCTCTGATAGTCTAGTAACCTGATGTTTGTAATTGTTGACAGATCAGAATTAGAGAACAATCATGCTTGGATAGTCTAAGACTGACCCCAAGCTTTATATTTATAATGATAAAAAACATTACATGGACAGAATTGCCCTTACATACTAGAAAGCATAATAAAGAGCAATAAAGAGGTAAAAAGTCCAAAATACCCCCACAATATTCTGGCCCATACAATCCAATACTCCCCCTCAAGTTGGTGCATAAATGTCATACATGCCCAACTTGACTAGAATAGGATGAAACATCTTGTTACTCAACCCTTTAGTGAACACATCGGCTATCTGATCGGTAGACTTCACAAAAGGAACACAGATAAGTCCGGCTTTGAGCTTCTCCTTGATGAAATGTCGATTAACCTCCACATGCTTAGTATGATCTTGCTGGACAGGATTATGAGCAATGCTAATGGCAGGTTTATTATCACAATATAACATCATGGGAAGATGGACAGCATCACCAATATCCTGCAATAATCCTCTAAGCCACAAAAGTTCACAGATTCCTTGTACTAAGGCATGGAACTCTGCTTCAGCACTGGACTTTGCCACAATATTTTGCTTCTTGCTACGCCATGTGATAAGGTTTCCACCCACAAAAAACAATATCCAAAAATGGATTTTCTGTTAGTAGAGCCAACCTAATCGGCATCAGTATAAGCTTTAACTTTTAGATGACTACTGGGAGATAAAAGTATCCATTTTCCTGGAGCAGACTTCAAATATCGCAAGATGCGAAGAACTGCCTCCATATGAGAGGAATAAGGATCATGCATAAACTGGCTTACCAAACTCGCCGCAATGGCTATGTCCGGTCGTGTATGAGAGAGATAGATCCGCTAGCCCACTAATTGCTGATAACGACCTTTGTCAACAGGTTCACGTTCTTTCTCCTTAAGTCTTGTAGTAGCTTCCATGGGAGTATCTGAAGGATGACACCCTAACAGTCTAGTTTCAGACAATAGATCTAGGATATATTTTCTTCGAGAAAGAAAGATGCCCTTTGAAGATCGAGCAACCTTTATCCCTAGAAAATATTTTAGGGTTCCCAGATCCTTTATTTCAAACTCACGGCTAAGGAAGAGCTTCAATTTGTTGATCTCATCACCATCATTTCCGGTTACTACAATATCATCAACATTGACTATGAGGATAGTTACCTTATCACCAATTCTTTTGATGAACAAGGTATGATCAACATTTTTGCTTGTATCCCACAGAAACCATAGCCTTGTGAAAGCTACCGAACCAAGCTCTAGGCGTCTGTTTCAACCCATAGAGAGCCCACTTCAATTTACAAATCTTGCCCCTAGTAGTACCATCAGAGAAGCCTGGTGGAATGTCCATATATACCTCTTCCTCTAGTTCTTTATGGAGGAAGGCATTCTTCACATCCAACTGCTGAAGATCCCATCCAAGATTCACAACACAAGGTAGTCAACTCCATATGTCTGAGTAAAGCCCTGTGCAACCAAACGTGCCTTGTGTCAATCCACTGTTCCATCTGCCTTCTGTTTGATCACAAACACCCATTTACATCCCACTGGTTTTTTCCCTGGAGGAAGAGCCACAAGATCCCATGTATTATTTTTTTGTCAATGCTCTCATTTCTTCCAACATTGCTGCCTTCCACTTTTCATCTGTAGATGCTTCCTGCCAATTTTTAGGAATGGAAACAAAAGAAAGAGAAGATACGAATGCATGAAAGGAAGGAGAAAGAGAACTATAAGAAACAAAACGAGATCTGAGATGTTGAGTACAAGTCCTAGTACCTTTGCGATGAGCAATAGGTAGGTCGGAAGAAGAGGTCTTACCAGGAGAAGAAGGATCTGGATCTTGAGTCGGCAACTGAATGGGTATTGGTGCTACACTGGATCGAAGCTGCCCTTTTTTGGAACATCTTGTATAGGTGATAATATTCGAGTTGTCTATTCTCTTCTAAAATTCACCAATGGTTCTCTGGACTGGAGTCAGCTCCCCCTGAATAGGAACATCACCACTACTATTTTTTATGGTCTCCCCCTGTAAAGGATTCCCCTCGGATGAAGGGGCAGCAGTTAAAGGAGGCTGGACAGCAGCCACAGGAGGCTGGGCATTAGATAAAAGAGGGGGAATCTTAAGAGGAGGAACCTCAAAGGACACCACATCTTCACTAGAAATCTCCCCTTGAAGAGGTGGTGAAGAATAATATGAAAAACTTTCATGAAAAACAACATCCATACTGACTAGCGTACGACGGGAAGGGGGATGGAAACACTTATAACCTTTCTGGGTTGTAGAATAACCCAAAAAAATACACCGTAAGCCATGAGGTTCAAGTTTGCTTGGAGATTTTGTATCTCTAGCATAACACACAACCAAACACTTTGGGAGAAACCACAAAGGATGAATTCTGAAGTAAAATTTCAGCCAGAGTACGGGAGTCAAGAACTCTAGAAGGTAACCTATTAATGAGATAGGCGGCAGTGAGAATAGCATCCCCCCAATATTGGGAGGGAAAATGTCAAGCAAACATCAAGGCCCTAGCAACTTCTAATAAGTGGCGATTCTTCCTTTCAGCCGCATCATTCTGGGCTGGGGTATCGACACAACTAGTCTGGCGAATAATGCCATGGTTAGCCAAGTATTTTTGAAATTGAGATTCTTTATACTTGGTTCCATTATCACTTCTCAAAATTTTGAGAGTAGCCTGGAACTGAGTTTGGACCTTCTTATGAAAATGCTGAAACATAAAAAACCTGATTTTTTGTGTGCATAAGATATACCCAAGTGTTCCTAAAATGACGGTCAATAAAAGACACAAACCAACAATGACCAGAAAGAGAAGTTTAACGACTAGGGCCCCAAACATCAGAATTGATCAAATGAAAACAAGAACTCTTTTTATTTGATATAGAATAAGTTAAACGTGTCTGTTTGGCCAGGACACAAGCCTCACAAAAGTAATCAGATTTATCACAATCTTTGAATAAAGCAAGAAATAAATAAGATAACGTTCCTAATGGGGGTGACCTAATCTAGAGTGCCATTGGTAAACTTCTGAAGAGACAAAGGAGTTCTGGTGGTGGAGGTGCCATTGGTGGAGAAAGACAACCATCATCAAGCAAGTACAATCCACCTTGCAATTTACCACATCCAATCGTCTTCCCTATCACCAGATCCTGAAAAACACAGTGGGAAGGGGAAAAAATTACTTTGCAATTAAGATCACGAGTAAGATTACTAATAGAAAGGAGGTTAGTAGTAAAATTAGGAATGTGCAAAACAGAAGACAAAGTAAGAGAGGACGTGCAGTTGATGATTCCCTTGCTAGAGATGGAGTAAAGGGAACCATTAACTACCTTGACCTTATCTTTCCCAGAAGTGGGAGAATAGCGATGGAAAAGGCTAGAGGAACCAGTCATGTGATCCGTAGCTCCAGAATCTATGATCCAAGGATGGGAAGCTAGGGAAGCACTATGACCACCAAATGAAATACCTGACCAGGCAAAGTTTGAACCTGAAGGAGCAGAAGAATTGGCAATAGTGGATGTAGTAGAGGTAGTAGTAGCGGAAGCGGAAGACCTTAGCACACGTAGGAATGCCTATAGATCATCCTGGGATAGACCAATGCCAGTAGATAGGGCTGTAGTAATAGATTCAGAGTGATTGGCCTTGTTTTTTGTCTTCTTCTTGGCAGCCCGTTTAGCTTCAAAGTCAGCTGGTTTCCCATGAAGTTTCCAACATTTTTCTTTGTTGTGGTAAGGTTTGTGACAGTGCTCACAAGTAACAGATCCTGTGGTAGAATTACCAAGAGATAGATTGACAACAGGGGCAGTGGGAGCCGGGGCAGCAGTCTGTAGGGCTGATCTATCAGTAATAGGAGGGTGTAACATAGCAGCCCGACGGTTTTCTTCAGAGGAGACCAAGGCATAGGACTGCTCAAGTGTGGGAAAAGGAGAATGGCCCAACACTTGAACACGAATCTGGTCATACTCAACACTCAACCCTGCCAAGAAGTCATAGACCCTGATCTTATCCACATGTTTCTTATAGGCAGCAATGTCAGCAGCTGTAGTAGGGTGGAAATCAGAAAAGTGGTCCAATTGTTGCCAGAGGCTGCGCAGAGTAGCATAGTATTTAGAGACTGACAAATCTCCCTGAGTAGTATGAAGGACCTTTTTTTTGAGTTCACAAACTTGGGCATCATTGCCAAGCTGCCCGTATGTTTTCTTGCAAGCCGACCAGATCTAAGAAGCTGTATCAAGGAGAAGAAACCCATGTGCAAGGTCTGAAGTCATAGAATCAATCAGGTAGGACATGAGAACCCCATTGTTGGCAAGCCATCTAGTTTGAAGAGGACCAGGTTCAAGTGGCATAACACTGGTGCCATCAATCTGGCCAGTAAGGCCACGGCCAGCAATGGCAAAGGAGGCAGACCAAGACCACAACAGGTAGTTTGAGCCATCCATTTTGATGGGATTAGGAGGAAAATTGTGGTATTCTGAATTGCCATGGCCATCATGATCAGAAGTAGCAGTGGAAGTGACCGAGTCACCCATAAGTGCAGAGAAGCTATGGGGATGAGAAACCCAATAAAAAGTCCAAGATAAACTTTAGAAATTGAAGTAGAGAGTCCTTCTAGGATGAGGATATGCCTCCAAAAATCAGCAGCAGTAGACAAGTGAAACCCTTAGATCGATATTGCCAGGGTTTTGAAAAAAACCTTGTTTTGCTGAAATCAATATAGGAGAGAATGGCCCAAAAAACTGAATGGAGGAGGCTGCAACTGTAGTTGAGTGTGCCTTTATAAGTAGTGAAGCACCCTTCAAAAAAGCAGAACCAATAGAAATCAGCAACTCCAAGATCGATAGTTGTCAAGGTTTTCTCAAAACCCTGTTTTGTTGGAAAAAATCGATCAAAGTAGGTCTTCAATATGATTGGAGATAGGAACTTATTCAGAAAAGAAACCCTGCTGCAGTTGTTGGTCTTCAATGAGGGAGATTGGTTCCTTGTAGTTGAGATAGAAGCAATCCAAAAAACTTGAAGCTCCAAATATCGCAGGCAGGTTGCTTGTCCCTATCGATCAAAAACTCCTTAGCATGGAATGAGGTAATAGAGGGCAGCAACTGGATCTATAGATCACCTCATCAGTGCTGCCCTAGTGGGAGAATAAAGAACAAAGGAGATCAAGACAGAAGGAGGAGGGAAGAAGAAATCGAGAGTGAAAGGGAGGGGAAGAAGAAATCGAGAATGGAAGAAGGGAAGGTCCCTAATTCATAACCTGCTCTGATACCATGTTGACAGATCAGAATTAGAGAACAATAATGCTTGGATAGTCTAAGGTTGACCCCAAGCTTTATTTTTATAATGATCAAAAACATTACATGGACAGAATTGCCCTTACATACTAGAAAGCATAATAAACAGCAATAAAGAGGGAAAAAGTCCAGAATACCCCCACAGTATTCTAGCCCATACAATCCAACAGTAATATTCCATACCAGTAGCCACATGAACTGGCATATTGTTGGACTAACCATTTTTTTTATTCAGAGTTTGAACTGTCTTGCTTCCTTGTCTTGAAGAACTCATTACTGTACTTATTAATTGTTTTGTTTGTTGCTTTAATGTTTGATAATGATGAAGAAATAGTCCATAATTTAAGGCAGAAAGTACTTAAAATGCCATCAAACCAATATCTTCTCAAGGTCAATACCCTCACAGTCAGGTTTGTCTTTTGTTTCTCAAATCGTTCAACGTCTCAACCATTGTTCTGAAGAACTCGTACTTCCATAGTTGTTATGGGGCTTGTCAGTTGATTGTTGCATTGACAAAGTACTATCCTGCACTCTGCCATATACTCTGTCTTATTCCCAAATGAATTATTTTCCTTCTAGATTATAAATACAAGGTTTGCAGATGAAGGAGGAGGAGCTTTTGCTTCTTTTTTTGCATCCCCTCTAATGTAGCCCTAGATTGGTGGGAGACCAATTAGGAGCCAGTACACCAGGATCTAATATGAACTGGTAGTCCAATTGGGGTAGAATATGATTTTAGGTCAAAATTAAGGATAGGGTTTGGTGAAGGTTAGGGTTTGAGGTGCTGGTTATGCCAGGCAGGTGTAGTCCATTAGTGAAGGTTACGTTAAGTTTTGATGGAGGAATGTATGCTGGAATGAATTGGCAGCAAGTTAGGTTTACGGTTTTAAAAGGTGGAAGATGATGGAACCTAGGGTTTATAATAATAGGAAATCAGGTGGTAGAATGGGCTTAATATTTAGGTTAAGTGTGGGTAGGGTGGAGGGTAATATATGTTGAAAGTTACAACTAAATCAGATGGTTAAATCTGGAGTTATGGAGGTTTCCTAGTAGAGATAGGAGAGAGGGGTAAAAGTGTAATTTCAGACAATCTGGGTAGATGATAATGAAATTTGGATCGGGTCTCTCTTAGGGTTTGAGGAAGATTCGATCAAAATTTTAGCAGGTTCTAACAGTTAGATTTGGCTGGGCATAATTATCGCGAAAATCACCTTGCATGTGACCTTCTGGAAGGGAAAAAGAATAGTTGCAGGTTTTAGGATATGGGAAAAATAAAAAAAGATGGGGAAAAACTAGGGTTGGGGCTGTAGAGGATTAGAAGAAGAATGGAGGGGATGGGAATCACTTCTAACTTACTGTTGTTGCAGAAACTCTCTGGTAGTAGCCATAGTTATCAAGGCGCTGCCTAGGCGTCTAGGCGGTTTTGTTGGGGCCTAGGTGACCTCCGCCTTATTGCAAGGCGCCTTGTTTGAATCCAATAAAAATAGTTAAAAAATCAAATTCCAAAAGGATAAAAAGTCAACCCCCCAGTTCAAGAACAAAAACTGGATTTTCGTCGGTAGGTAAAATTTTCAACTTTCTAATGCTGGGGCTTTTCTCAAATCGAAAAATTCTATAAATCTTAATATGGTAAAACATTGCTAAAAACCAAAAGTGCGGTAAAATATTCATTTGTTTTGATATCTAAAAAAATATTTTCATTCAGAGCGATTTTGACAGCACTCACGCATATCAAATAAAGTTTGACCGGAACATAATTTCTTCAATATAAATCAGATTTAAGCAATTTTGGATTTGTTGGAAATCTGGTTTTGTGCTTTACTTAATACTAAAAGTGTCATGTAAAAATAAAATCATTTGACTAGACAAACTTCTTAGAGAACAAGAACATTTCTCTAAATCGAGAACAATTTAATTACTTATAGATAAGATCATATTTTCTAAGAACAATATAAACCAAATGTATGTTTGATTGTTGCAAACTTCCAATAGCTTGCTTCTTCAGTTCTGTTGTCATCTAGTTCTATGTTGATTTTTGATGAATTGATGTGGCTTAATATTAATTTTTGATGACTTGATGTGACATAATGTGGCTTAATGTTGATTTTTTATGACTTGAGAAGGCTTGATGTTGATTTTTGATGATATAAGGTATATATTGTAGCATATTAAATATTGTTAGAAAAGGGGGAAATATAAAAATAGCACTTTGGCGTGCCTTGGTCGCCTAGGCGATGCCCAAGGTACTAAAACTCGGAACTCGGTACCAACTCGGTCCCTTGAAAAATCGAGTCGAGTCTAGATCTCGCCGGGTTGGTGCATTTTTTTTTTTTTTTTTGACTCGAAGCCTCAACTCGGTGTGTTTTAGACCTAGTTTGGGTATGAAACTTGGTATTCAGCCTATTTTAGGCCATTTAAACACAATGGCAATATCAGATTTTGCAAAAACAAAGTCCAAATAGGAGTTATGTACCTGTCAAACTTAATTTGGTGTGCACGAAGGCTGTCAAAATCGCTCTGAATGAAAATATTTTCTTGGACATCAAGACAATTGTATATTTTACCGCATTTTTGGTTTTTAGCAATGTTTTACCATATTAAGATTTATGGAATTTTTAGATTTGAGAAAAACCCCAGCATTAGAAAGTTGAAAATTGCACCTTCCACCGAAAATCCAGTTTTTGTTCTTGAACTGGGGGGTTGACTTTTTTCTTTTTGGAATTTGATTTCTTAACTATTTTTATTGGATTCAAATAGGGAGGTATTTGCTTATGTATGAATAATATCTTAAGTAAATGAAATACTCTTAAATGATATTAGGCATAAATAAGTGTCTGTCTTAGTTCCTGGCCTAAATAAGTGTTTGTATACCAAGGTTTGCATAGATAGGTGTTTGTACACCAAGATTTTCCACCAAGATCTCGAGATCTGGCACTCATATAAAGGAGTTTAGGTCGAGATTCTCGAGATCTCGGTTGAGTTGTTGCACTTTTGCAACTCGTATGCCAACTCGTCTCGGTTTCTCAAAAAACCGAGAAACTCGCCGAGATCTCGGCGATATCTCGCGAGTTCTCGAACTATGGCGACGCCTAGGCGGGCGCCTTGTCGCCTAAACGCTTAGACACCCCTCTAACGCCTTAGGTCGCTTTGCCGCCTTGACAACTATGGTAGCAGCTTGTTGGAAGTTGAGACTTGAATAAAATTTGAGTCTTGAACTAGAACTTGAATGAGATCTTCAAAGAACTTGAAGGAGAGCTTCAAAAGAACCACCCGGGCTTCACACCACAAGGTGTCGATTGGATCAAACACCAATCCCACCAACGAACCACCCAGGCTTTACACCGCAAGGTGTCGATTGGATCAAACACCAATCCCACCAATGAACCACCCAGGCTTCCCACCGTACGGTGTCAATCGGATCAAACACCGATCCCACCAGCCTTGATCAAATACAAGACAAAAATCTTCAATGGAGAAGAAGAGCAGCAAAAGCTTTCTTTTATATCGAAATTAGTGTTCCCTGTTTGCCCACCTTACAACCTTATATAAAAGACTCAAAAATAGACTCTTACTCTAAAAAGGAAAGGCCTAACCCAATCCTTAACCTATTAGGTAACTTAAACTAATTAGGAAACTGAAATACTAAAAGAAATAAGCTCAAAACATGGTTGGACTTATAGAGTCCTAATCCAACCCAACTTAAATAATAATTAAATAGTCACATGACCACTTAACTAAGTCGCATGATCACTTAAGTGATCACATGTCCACTTAACCAAATAAAAAGAAATCTACTAACTAATCCCGTATGTAACCTTATTACCCATATTTTAGGTCCATAAAAGTGGCCTATTACATTGAAAACCTATGGGATCAAAGGCCCAACATGTATATAACCCAACCCTAGACTTATTCCTAATAAAAGAAGCCTGGTTTGGTGATAAATCTGCATCAACTCTCCCCAGCTTGAAAAAATTCGTCCTCGAATTTTGTAGTGATGAGGGGGAATCAACACGTGGGTTGCAGACTTGACCGTTCCCAAACAGGATTCCGGTTGCTTGTAGACTTTATGAATGTAGTCTTCAAGGCTTGAACTTTCTCTTCAAAGAACTATGGTGACATGACAAACTCTATGTGCTCGACTTCTGAATCAATATCAATTGTGTATGTTGTGTTCATAGAGTCTTCAACAGTGGTAACCTTTTCATCTAAGACTTGAGGCACAAATTGTACCTCTTCAAGAACAGCATCTTGAATGCCAATGATTTCTTGTAGAGTGCTCTTAACCACATCTTCATCTTCCGCTGTTCCAGCTTTGTCGTCTTTGTTCTCTTCGACATTGACCTCTTCAGTAGATTCTTCTGCTTGTTAACTTTCCGTCTTTGAAGCTTCAGGGATTGTCTCTTTCTTTTCATCACAATTCACTGTGATCACTTCAGCTTCATCTTCAACTTGTACTCTCTCAATTTCCTTTGGCAATGTAAATTTGTATTCAGGTATTGATTTAACACTGGTAATGTCAGATTTCCAGCACTGTTCAACTTGCAAAGTGAATCTCATTCCTGGAGGCTTCAAGTTGTCATCATATTTGAAGGCCTTTTGGTGGTGATGTTGTCGAAGGGAATTTATTTGACCTTGCTGTCGAGTTCTGAATGCCCGTGGTAAATATTCCTTACTCAACTCATGCTTCATCTCAGCCCATGTAGTAGGCGCTTTACGAGTTAGAAATTATGTATGGATTGATTCTAATAAGTAAGAAGATGTGAAGGATTGGAAAGGAAGGAGAAGAGTTGAGAGGGAAATTGTGGGTGTTAGGAGAATAGTCTCCTAACACCTATTTACTTCATTAACAACTATTTGGGAATTACAAAGGCCTCCCTGGGGAGGTAAAAGGTAAAAAGACATAAAGGTATAAAATTACAACTCTTGTTGGCCTCTGTCCATCAGGGCTTCTTGACTCTGAAATCTCCAAATGGTCGAAATGCCTTGTTGGTCACTTCCTAGGGAGCAGACCATCCTTCAATATCGTTAAGTCTTCTCTTTCCAAGCAATGGCTATCTCTTGGATCGATGGATACCTTCCTTCTTGAATCCAGAGTCTTTATCTTCAATTTCTCTGATGAAGAAGACAAATTGAAAGCCCTTAAGGGAGGCCCTTGGCTGGTGGGGAAAAACACTATCTTCCTTCGACAGTGGGATCAACATCTGCAACTAAACAAGGTTGATTTCCTCTCCATCCCTTTATGGATTACTTTGCCTGGTCTTCCGCTCCATTTCTGGTGTGAAAAGGGTCTGAGCTTTATTGGATCAGTGATCGGAAAGCCTCTTTTCTCCGACAAACGCACAAAGAAGATGGACAGGTTATCTTTTGCTATGATTTGTGTCCTCGTCTCTGCCGATGGTCCTCCTCCATCTTCTGTCACTATCTTAGACGATGATGGCTTTTCCTTCCAATAGAAGATCCTCTACGAAAGGCTGCCGCCCCACTGCAAATTTTGCAAGTCTTTTGGTCACTCCTCCCTTGTGTGCAAGTCATCGTCCACTGCTGGTTGTGATGTAGCTTCTCCTCGCAAGACCCCTGCTGCTGTTGCTGCTACTGTGTGTGAAGACTACTGCACCGGGGCTTGTAGAAGTCCCTCTGTGTGCAAAGTTAACCCCCTAGGGATGTCTAAGCCTGTAGCCTCGCTTTTTCCGGCATCTTCTGCTCAACGTGATCCCAGCCGTGGCCAGGGAAGAAGCCGTACTCGTAAGTCTCGCCCGAAGGTCCTTCGGGTGTGAATTTCCCCTCGTTGCCCTTCTCCCTCCGGACCGATGGTCCCCCATCCTGCTACTACTGGTCCTAATCGTTTCTCTGTCCTTCAGTCTGCCTCCCTCAGTGACGATGGTGACCTCTCTCCCCCCGAGGAGTTGAATACCACAAACCCTTCTCTACTCTCCTGCTCGACCGGTCCCTTTCCTGCGCAAGCCCCCTCTGCTCTTTCGCCTACCGAGCCTAGCATCCCTCTGGTGGCTTCCCCAAAGCTCCCCTCGAACATTGGGATTTCCTCTTTTCTCCAAAAGCAGGTCAAGAGTTTTTTAACCCCTAGACCTTCCCTGACCTCGATAGTCCCCCCTTTGGCTCCCTCTCTTTTGCCCCTTCCCCCTCTGCTTCAGCCCACTCTCCCCTTCTCTTTGGCTGGCCCATCTGGCTCTAATGGGCCAGTCCCCTCTTTGACCGTTATTTCAGATGCTTCTGGGCCCATTCCTCCCCCGATCCAACCCATTTTCACCCCTTCTTTGCCTGGCCCATCTTGTCCTAATGGGCCAGCTTCCTCTTCTCCTCAAACTCTCCATGTCTTTCGTCGCCGTAATCCTAGTTCCCCTCCTTTCCCCAAGAAGCAGCCCTACATTACTTACTCCATGCACGGTCTGGAGTTGTTTTCGCCTAACTTTTTGGATTACAGGAATAGTGCTACTGGTGGTAAGCCCATTTACCCAGGCTAGTCTCTCTTGCGCCTGGCCTAGTTTTGGATAGCTAGGTGTTTTTCCTTTTGCGAGCGTGTGGCTCCCCTTTTAGTTTACGCTTTTGTTAGGGCCTTGTCCCTTTTGTCTGGCTTAGCCTTTGGTAGGTCTTGGCTTTTGCTTGCATCCTCCCCCCCCCTCTTTTTTTTCCTTCCTCCTTTAATAATTGACTTATTTATTCATCCAAAAAAAAAAAATAAGAACAATGACAAATGTACCCCTAACACATAAACTCTAATACTCCCCCTTAAGCTGGAGAATAAATGTCATACATTCCCAGCTTGCAAAGAAGAGTATTGAATTGGTTTGGAATGAGAGCCTTGGTGAAAATGTCTGCCAGTTGATCACCGGTCTTCACAAATGGAGTACAAATGCAACTTGAATCCAACTTCTCTTTGATGAAGTGTCTATCAACTTCAATATGTTTTGTTCGGTCATGTTGCACAGGGTTATGAGCAATGCTTATAGCCGCTTTGTTATCACTGTAGAGCCGCATATGTGCCTCATGGTCAAACCCCAATTCTTGAACCAATTGCTTCAACCATATGAGTTCACACCCCATGAGCCATGACTCTAAATTCAGCCTCCGCGTTGGATCTAGCAACAACTGGTTGTTTCTTACTTCTTTATGTAACAAGATTACCACCCACAAGGATACAGTAACTAGATGTAGATCGTTTGTCAGAAATAGAACCAGCCCAATCTACATCAGTGTAGCCCTCTATCCTCAAATGACTATGTCTGGCATATAGAAGGCCTTTTCTTGGAGAGGATTTCAAGTACCTGATGATGCGATAGACAGCATCTAAGTGTCCACTTTTGGGAGCATGCATGAACTGACTCACCACTCCAACTGCCGAGTCAAGGAGAAATAGATCAATTTCCCAACCAACCTTTGGTATTTCCCTGCATCTACAAGAGGAGAACCACAATCTTCACTAAGTTTGTGATTCTGATCAATTGGGGAGTTGGTTGGTTTACATCCCAACATTCCTGTCTCTTTCAATAGGTCTAAAGCAAACTTCCACTAGCAAATATTGATACCCTTCTTTGACCTTGATACTTCAATCCCCAAGAAATACTTAAAAAAGTCTGAGATCCTTAATTTCAAACTGTTCGGCCAGGTAAGATTTTAATCCCGCTATCTCATCTTTGTCATTCCCAGTTACAACAATATCATCAACATATACAATAAGAGTAGTGACTGTACCATTTCCTCTCCGGATAAACAAGGTGTGATCAGTCTGACTCTGGGAGTATCCATTCTTTAGAATGGCCTATCGATACTGCTCAAACCAAGCCTTAGGAGACTATTTGAGACCATAAAGTGCCTTCTTGAGGCGGCACACTTTCCCTTCTACTGAAGGAGACTTGAAGCCAGGTGGAGGTTGTATATACACCTCTTCCAGATCACCATGAAGAAAAACATTCTTCACATCTAATTGATATAATGGCCATTCTTTGTTGCCTACCACTGATAGGAGGACTCTAATTGAGTTGTGCTTGGCCACAGGGGCAAAAGTCTCTTGATAATCAATGCCATAAACTTGACTGTACCCTTTGGCTACCAACCGAGCCTTATATCTATCTACTGTACCATCTGATCAGTACTTGATTGTATAGACCCACCTACATCCAATTGGAACTCTCCCCTTTGGGAGATCAACAAGAGTCCATGTACCATTCTTCTCAAGAGCCATCATTTCCTCTGACATGGCCGCCTTCCATTTTGGGTCAGATATAGCCTCAGTAAGGTTCTTGGGAATAGTGGTAGATGAGAGAGCAGTGGTAAAGGCAAGACCTGTAGGGGAGATAGCATCATAGGAAACAAACTGGGCAATAAGATTAGTACAAGCTCTTTTTCCCTTTCTAGTAGCAATTGGGAGATCTAAATCAGAAGGAAGATCACCTGACTGAGGAGGATGGAGCTCAGGATGTGGCTCCAAAGAGGGCTTTTGGCAGGTCTTCTTCCCTTTACTGTTCAAGCATTCACCTCTTTTGTACCTAATGTGGTAATCTTTCCCATTACCAGAACCACTTTCAACAAGAGCCCATATCAACAACAGCCCCTTCTTTAGGTTTCCCAATATCAAACAAAAATGGGGAAGTAGGCAAAGGTGGGAGGAAAGGGATATCAACATCCTCTTCATTCCAACTATTCTCCCCCTGAAGAGGATGGTGATGAGAAGGAGTGAAGAAGGGTATAGACTCAATGAAGGTGATATCTTGGGAGAAAGCGCCTTCAGGAAGAGGGATGGTACCACTTATATCCCTTGGTGGAGGAAGAATAACCAAGGAAAAGTCATTTGAGTGCCTTGGGGTCAAGCTTAGTCCTAGCAAATTTATTGACATGGACATAGCAGACACACCCAAATACCTTGGGAGGAAGAGGGAAGGCAAATGTCTGAGGAAGAAGAGTTCCCAGAGGGGATTTGGAGCCAAGAAGTAGAGTTAGCATCTGATTGATAAGAAAGGCAACAACAAAAAGAGCATCAGACCAAAAGGTCTTCGAACATGCATGCCAAAAAAAAGATTCTTAGTGACCTCTAACAGATGGTAGTTTTTCCTCTCAGCCACTCCATTATGTTGAGGTGTATCAACACATGCAACTTGATGGCTAATACCATTATCAATGAAAAACTGTTGGAGCCCCCCATACATGTACTACCCCTCTTTATCTGAATGAACTATCTGGATGCGGGTACCAAATTGAGTAAAAATTAACTGATAGAAGTTCTTGGAAGCATCATAAACATCACTCTTTTGTTTCATTAAAAAGGTCCAGTAGTCCGGGAATAGTCATCAACAAATGAAACAAAATAGCAATATCCAGACAAAGAGGTAGTGAGAGCTGGTCCCCAAACATCAGAATGCACAATATTAAAAGGAACAGTGGATCTATTACCATAATAGGGATAAGATTTACGACACTGTTTAGCAAAAATACGTGGTTCACACTGAAAAACATGAGAAGAAGAAAAAGAAGTAAACAAAATGAGGTAATTGTTTCCTCATAACAACAAAAGATGGGTGACCTAAACGTTGATTCCAAAGCAGCACAGAATTCATAGTACTCCTGTCAGTCTGGCCACAAACATAGGACTCAGCAGCAGGCAAAACGGGCAAAACAGATATCTGGGGATCAAGCAGGTAGAGTCCTTTCTCCTCACGTCCATTGCCAATAACCCTCTTCATCACCAAATCCTGAAAGAGACAATGAGAAGGAAAGAAGGTGACACAACAGTTCAAGGATTTGGTTAGATGACTTACAGATAGTAGGTTAGTGGCAAAATTAGGAACATGAAGGACAGAATCAAGAGAAATAGAAGAAGTGACCGAACATTTCCTTTACCAGAGATAGAGGAAAGAGAACCATCGGCAATTCTAACCTTATCTCTACCTGAGCAAATAGAATAAGAGTCATAACACTAAGACATACTAGTCATATAATCTGTGGCAACAGAGTCAATGACCGAAGTAGGAGCAGTAGAGGGGGCAGATGTAGAGGTTTGCAAGGCTGAGGCTGAGGCTGAATCTGACTTTGTAGGAGCAGTAGAAGAATGGCCAAGTCGGGACATCATCCGACGTAGTGCTGCAATATCCTCTCTGGAGAGGGAATCAGGATCAGGCTGTAGTCCAGGTGGCTCAGTATCAGTTATCACAGAGTGAGCTCTAGCTCCCCCTGTCCTACCACCTTAGGTACAATCCACCACGCACACTAGGAGGCTGCCCATGAAGGCCCAACACCTGTCCTTAGTGTGCCCCAACTTTCCACAATGGTCACATTCATAGTTGTCATGGCGGTTAGGCGACCCAAGGCGTTGGAGAGGGTAAAAAAACAAGGCGATACCAAGTAGGCGACCAAGGCGCCCGCCTAGGCGACGCCTTGACAACTATGGTCACATTTAAATCTGTCTTGGTGATCTCAACGGTTTGGCCCTTGGCCTCTCCCTCCACCTCTCTGGTCTCTGTGGGAACTAGAAATGAGAGCAGATCTCTCCAATGAGGGTGCAGTGTCCATAGATCCTCTTCTAGTTTCCTCACTTTGCAAGTAGCTACACACTTCATCTAGAGATGGAAGAGGGGACCTCCCTAAGATTTGTAAACGAAGAGGTTCATACTCCGGGTTAAGTCCACCAACCAGAATAAGGATTCTTTTCTTTTCTTGTTTCCTGTAATCCTTGGCCTAATCTTTGGAATTGGACAGCTGGAGATTGCTGTAGTGATCATATTCCTCCCACAAGCTAATAACAGTGTTATAGTAGTCAAATATGCTCCGATCACCCCGGTTCATATGGATGATTTCTTTGGAGAATTTGATACACCTTTGTTGAATCACCAACTCTATCGAAAACTCTGGAGACACTGTCCCAAATATCCTTCACATTTTTCTTACTCATAAATCTCCTACCTATCTCAGGTATCATGGAGAATATCAGCCAGGTCATAACAGCAGAATTCTCAGTCTCCCACTTTAGATAGTCTGAATCAGTAGGAGCAGGTGCCTTGACGGAGCCAGCTGTATACCCCAATTTTCCCCTACTGCGCAGGGACAACTTCACCGAACGAAACCAATCCAAGTAGTTGGTATTGTCAAGCTTCACAATGGAAAGTTGGGTGTTGGGGTTATCAAAAAATGTCATAGTGGGAAGAGTACCACTTAAGCCACCACTAGAAGCTCCCAAAGATCCACTGATACTAGAGTCATTCCCAAACGTGGTAGACATAATGCCAAACACTTCAAAGAAACTCAATATAGAGTCTTGCACAAATGGGGAGTAACCTCAACCCAACCACAAGGAGAAAACAAAGGCAGGCAACAAACCAGCAAGCAAATGAACAATAGTTTCTTAGAGAAAGCTAAGTCAAGGGCCACCTTCTACACTTTAGCTTCATTCCATAACACTAATAATACTTCAGACCATAAAACTCTTCAAAAAACAGCAGCTATTCAACACATTACAAGGCTGCAAAGGAAGGAACAAGGGAGCAAACCAGAAGCTGGCGGGTACCAGGGAGGATGCACAGAAATGAGTTGCACTCTTCAACCCTTCAACATCACCAACCGAGACCTTGGGGTTTGAAAGAAGACCCCTGGGCGATTCTAACAGTGCTGGTCCCACTCTAAATGGTGATGGGATGAGGGAGAACCGAAGTGAATCAGGCAGGGCTGGCGGAAATAGTAGCAGAACAGTTAGAGCTTCAATCTTCTTCAAAAAAATCCCAGAAAACTGCTCCATTAGGGCTTAGTTTAGAAGCCAAACCTCCATTGAATCTTCTATGTAAATTATCTTACATTGTATAGCCTCTAGTGGAACCCTCTATCTTTCTAGGGTTCCAAAGAGGTGTAGAAAAGGAAGATGAGCTTGGTCGACTCTCAAACCTGGCTCTGATACCAAGTTAGAAATTATGTATGGATTGATTCTAGCAAGTACGAAGATGTGAAAGATTGGAAAGGAAGAAGAAGAAGAAGAGTTGAGAGGGAAATCGTGGGTGTTAGGAGAATAGTCTCCCAACACCTATTTACTTCATTAACAACTATGTAGGAATTACAAAGGCCTCCCTGGGGAGGTAAAAGGTAAAAAGACATAAAGGTATAAAATTACAACTCTATGACTAATAATAAGAACAATGAGTAATGTACCCCTAACGCATAAACTCTAACATTACGTTCATACTGAAGATCTCTCTCAGTAGTTCTCCACCACTCACGGGATGGCCCCACTAGATTAGTGCGAGTTAATCTCATCTTCCTAGGCTCAGATGAATCATACCAATCAAAATAATCATCTAAAGCAGCTAACCAATCATAAAATACCTGTGGATCATGGCTGCCATCATATTCCTTCAACTCGAATGCTTTTGGAGGTCTAGACTGTCCCCAGTAGTCTTTGTCTTCTCTGTTTCTTTCTCGGCCTTCTCTGTTCCTGTCTTCCATGTGCAGCCATGATCCACAGAATCATAAAATACCTGTGGATCATGGCTGCCATCATATTCCTTCAACTCGAATGCTTCTGGAGGTCTAGATTGTCCCCAGTAGTCTTTGTCTTCTTTGTTTCTTTCCCGGCCTCCTCTGTTTCTTTCCCGGCCTTCTCTGTTCCTGTCTTCCTAGGCTCAGATGAATCATACCAATCAACATAATCATCTAAAGTAGCTAACCAATCATAAAATACCTGTGGATCATGGCTGCCATCATATTCCTTCAACTTGAATGCTTCTGGAGGTCTAGACTGTCCCCAGTAGTCTTTGTCTTCTTTGTTTCTTTCCCGGCCTTCTCTGTTCCTGTCTTCCATGTGCCTTCTATGAGGTTGGTGAACTTGGGATTGGACTTGATATCTATCCTCCTCCATGGGTAGATTGCTGTCCTAACTGGAGTAACCTGGCGTTGCTCAATTTGCTGTAATTTTTCGTTCGTAGCTCTCATTTCTCTAGTTATAGTCCTCTGTTCAGCAAAGAACGTTTAAAGCATCTCAAGTATTGTAGCCATAGGATCGGGTACTGCTGACACCACTAGTCTACCATGTTCATCCATGGCTCTGATACCACTTAATGTAAGTCCTAGATTGGTAGGAGACCAACTAGGAGCCAATACACCAGGATCTAATATGAACTGGTAGTCTGATTGGGGCAAAATATGATTTTAGGTCAAAATTAGGGTTAGGGTTAGGGTTTGAGGTGCTGGTTATGCTAGGCAGGTGTAAGGGAGTCCATGAGTAAAGGTTACGTTAAGTTCTGATTGAGGAATGTGTGCTTGAATGAATTGACAACAAGTTAGAGGTTTTGGGTTTTGAAAGGTGGAAGATGATGGAATCTAGGATTTATAATAACAGGAAATCAGGTGCTTGGAATGGGCTTAATATTTAGGTTGAGTGCAGGTAGGGTAGAGGGGAATATATGCTAAAAGTTACAGCTAAATCAGATGGTTAAATCTGGAGTTATGGATGTTTCCTAGTAGAGATAGGAGAGAGGGGTAAAAGTGTAATTTCAGAAAATTGGCTGGGTAGATGATAATGAAATTTGGATTGAGTCTCTCTTGGGGTTTGAGGAAGATTCAATCAAAATTTTAGCAGGTTCTAACAATTAGATTTGGCTGGACAGAATTATTGCGAAAATTACCTTGCAAGTGACCTTCTAGAAGGGAAGAAGAATAGTTGCAGGTTTTAGCTTATGGGAAAATTAAAAACAGAAGGGGAAAAACTAGGGTTGGGGCTATAAAGGATTAGAAGAAGAATGGAGGGGATGGGGATCACTTCTAACTTACTGTTGTTGTAGAAACTCTGTGGCAGCAGCTTGTTGGAAGTTGAAACTTGAACAAAAATTGAGTCTTGGACTAGAACTTGAAGGAGATCTTCAAAGAACTTGAAGAACAGCTTCAAAAGAACCACCCGGGCTTCACACCGCAAGGTGTCGATTGGATCAAACACAAATGCCACCAACAAACCACCCAGGCTTCCCACCACAAGGTGTCAATCGGATCAAACACCGATCCCACCAGCCTAGATCAAATACAAGACAAAAATCTCCAATGGAGAAGAAGAGCAGCAAAAGCTTTCATTAATGTCAAAATTCGTTTTCCCTGCTTACCCACCTTACAACCTAATGTAGTCTTAGATTGGTAGGAGACCAACTAGGAGCCAGTACACTAGGATCTAATATGAACTGGTAGTCCGATTGGGGCAGAATATGATTTTAGGTCGAAATTAGGGTTAGGGTTTGAGGTGCTGGTAATGCCTGGAAAGTGTACGGGAGTATCAGTGAAGGTTACGTTTAGTTTTGATGGAGGTATGTGTGCTGGAATGAATTGGCAGCAAGTTAGGTTTCGGGTTTTGAAAGGTAGAAGATGATGGAATCTAGGGTTTATAATAACATGAAATCTAGTGGTTGCATGGGCTTAATATTTAGGTTGAATGTGGGTAGGGTGGAAGGTAATTTATGCTGAAAGTTACGGCTAAATCAGATGGTTAAATCTGGAGTTATGGAGGTTTCCTAGTAGAGATAGGAGAGAAGGGTAAAAGTGTAATTTTAGACAATCGGCTAGGTGGATGGTAATGAAATTTGGATCGGGTCTCTCTTAGGGTTTGAGGAAGATTTGATTAAAATTTTAGCAAGTTTTAACGGTTAGATTTGGCTGGGCAGAATTCTCGCGAATATCACCTTGCATGTGACCCTAGAAGGGAAGAAGAATAGTTGCAGGTTTTCAGTTTTAGACTTGTGGATGAAGCACAGATTAAATCAGACTTGGGGTGATATTGTTGTAGACTTGAAAAGCGCTTGATGATGTAGAATTACTCTTGAAATCAGAACTTGAATGTAGAACTTGAATGTAACAACAATGAAGAAAACAAATAATTAATTCGAACCACCTGGGCTTCCCACCGCAAGGTGTCAATCAGATCAAACACCAATTCCTTCAAATGATCCACTCTGGTTTCACACAGCAAGGTGTCGATTGGATCAAACACCAATTCCACCATAGTTGTCATGGCGTCGCCATGGAGCCGCCATGGCGTCCTGGCGCTAGGGGAAAGGGCATATCGAGGTCCGCCATGATATATGTATAAATATCGAGCGATATGGCTTCCATGGCGTCGCCATGGACGCCATACCACGATATATGGGTATGTCGACCGATATTTGAACATTTAATGTATAAAAGTCAGGTTTATATATATTTTTTTTAAAAACGATTTAATAACTTAGATGCTTTTTCGTTAATGTGTATTGGAGGTGTAACTTGAAAAGTTACACCTGCAATACACATTATCATAAAACTTAAAAATATTAAACATAATAATTATACCCTAATGGGGGGAAATAGAAATCGCAAAAGGGAAAATCGAGAGGAGAGGGATCGTGACTCCGACAACGGTAACTTCCTCGCTTCCTGCAACTCTCGGCAGCCTTTGAAGTTCGAACTTCTCCGGTAACCTCCAGGACTCCAACTCTTCAAGTAAGTAAATATTTATTTATTTTTTTTAATTTGGTTCTTCTTCCTCCTCCCAGGCAGACCTCTTCTTCTTCTTCTTAACGTCTTCTTCTTCAGTTCTTCTACTCCCAGCCTCCGATAGTGATTACAGCCAGTAGTATAGTTTTTTTTTTTTTTTTTTTTTTTTTTCTCTTGCCTTGCACAGCCACATTTACACACACAAAGACAGGGAGAGAGTCGAGAGACAGAGGGGGGGATTTATTTCAGTTAGTAGTCCTCGACTCCTTTCGGTTTTTTTTCTTTTTTCTTTTTTCTTCTTTGCTTGTACATCACAGAGACAGGGGACATAGTCGAGAGACAGGGGGAGGGATTTATTCATCAAGATCAGAACCATAGTCCTCTCGGTTTTTTTTTTCTTTTTCTTCTTCTTGCCTTCGCAACTAGCTTGCTTACATGACGCAAACCTGGGACTTCTTGCCTGCATGTGCTTCCACATAGACAGAGAATGTATTTTTTTTTTCTTCTTGCCCGCACAGTGCACACATACACACAGTGTCACACACAGAGACAGGGAGAGAGTCGAGAGACAGAAGGGGGGAGGGATTTATTATAGCCGAACTATCTCTGTTTTTTTTTTTTTTTTTTTTTTTTTTTCCTTCTTCTTGCCTTGCAGTTGCAGGGTTGCACAGTCACAAAGAAGGTTAGCCACTTAGCCTATCATTTGATTTTTACTAATGGATATTACACTTTCATGAATTAAACCATAGTATATTAGTAGTACACTTTCATGTTGATTTTTGATGTTATAGGACATATATTATAGCATACTAAATGACATTAAAAATGGAGAAAATAAAAAATAAAACATGGTCGACATGCTCGCCATGGCAACACCATGGCGGGCGACATGTTGATATATCGACATGACACCCCTCCACCGACTTGGATCGCTGTGACGCCGTGATAACTATGAATTCCACCAGCCTTGATCAAACACAAGACAAATCTTTAATGGCGAAGAAGAGAAGAGCAACAAAAGCTTTTTCATTAATCAAATTCGTGTTCAATACTTGCCCCTTTTACAACCTTATATAAAAGACTCAAAAATAGACTCCTACACTAAAAAGGAAAGCCTAAACCAATCCTTAACCTATTAAGTAACTTAAACTGACTAGGAAACTAAAATACTAAAGGAAATAGACTCAAAACATGGTTGGACTTATAGAGTCCTAATCTAGCCCAACTTACATCATATGACTACTTAACCAAGTCACATGTTCACTTAAGTGATCACATGACCACTAATTACATAAAAATAAAAACTAAGGAATTAAAACAGCTAATCCCGTATGCAACCTAACTACCCATATTTGAGGCCCATAAAAGTGGCCTATTACATGGAAAACCCATAGGATCAAAGGCCCAACATGTATAGAAACCAAACCTAGACTTATTCCTAATAAAACAAGTCTATTTTGCTGATGAATTTGCATAACAACCTTATATAAAAGACTCAAAAATAGACTCTTACTCTAAAAAGGAACGGCCTAACTCAATCCTTAACCTATTAGGTAACTTAAACTAATTAGGAAACTAAAGTACTAAAGGCAATAGACTTAAAACATGGTTAGACTTATAGAGTCATAATCTAGCCCAACTTAAATAACAATTAAATAGTTACATGACCACTTAACCAAGTCACATGATCACTTAAGTGATCACATGACCACTTAACCAAATAAAAAGAAATCTACTAACTAATCCCGTATGTAACCTTATTTGTGAGACCCACCTCTAAATTCGGTCTCACTAAACTTGTATACTTCTAGGTTCAGGTTCAGCAACCATGTATGCCTCTATGTTGTGGGTTGTATCATTTACAGATTTGGACCAATCCCTCGATCACCCATGGAGGATATCAAAGAGCAAACCTAAATGGCCATTATTGAATCAAAGGAACCTAACGGAAGCCAGCACATAAGTTTTGTTTGTGAGACATGTTGGATAGAGCATATGCAAAACTTGTCAATCTCTTAGGCCGGGTCATAGGTAAGGAACTCTTAATATATATATATATATATAGAACTAATGTTTTACTTGTGTAGTATTGGCTGAAAACTAAATTTTCTCCTGTGAGACCTACATCCCCATGTGGATCGAGCTGCCCGTGTTCCGTTATGACCGAGTTCTCAATTATGTCGCGGGACATCATTCCCGGGACTTAACTATTAGTCCTTATGGGGCTAATTGTCTTTTAATTGGTTTAAAGAATCAGTTAACTAAACCAATTCTAACTTGACCAAACCAAATGGGCCTTAGTATGACTACCTATATAAGAGGGACTTAGCCTTAGGAATTTATTTTCTATCCTAAATCAGAATTGGTTTTGCTTGGGAGAAGAAGGAAGAAATAGAGAAGGGGAAACTTGAAGGTTTTGGGTGTTAGAGATAGAGGAGGCTTGGCTCTTGGATCTTGGAGGAAGTTAAGCTTGGAAAAAGGGCTAATTGGCCAATTACAACTATTTCCCTCCTTGTAATCTCAATTAGGTAGGCTCCAAATCCTTTGAAGCTGACCTAATTCCTCTTCTTTATTTTTCTGCTGAGTTCTTAACTCAAGCAACCCAGACCTTGAAAATTAGGGTTTTTTTATGTTAAAGACCCTAAATTCAACATGCAATTGGGTTAATTTGATCCAAATGCTATGTTCTCTGCCCCCTTCAAACCAATTTTATGTTTTAAGGCTGTGCATGGCAAGATCCATAAAAGAGCAACCTAAACCACTACACTGTAATACCCATCGGATGGAGTTATAGCCATCCAATCGGTCAACCGGTCCCAACTCCCAAGAGACAACCTCCATCAGGTCCTTCCCTGCTGCCTCTGATTTTGTCCTAAATGTTGGGGCTTTGGCTTGGGTTTATTCCATGACCTAATCTATGTTATGTACTATTTATGTTAGGCTGTAAATCTTTTTATGGTGAGGTTTATTGTGAGTTGGATCTTCTTTTAGTTTGGCTCACTCTCTAACTCAAGGTGAGTGGATTTGACCTTAATTTAAGAGTGTTTGTTATTATTTTGTATTTATGTTTGCTGCACCTAATCATACATTATAACAGAATTGTGTTCATATAGTTTATAGTTTTTCTTTTATATTAGTTAAATGTATGATTGTAGGTCTCATTCATAATGCATTGAATATCTTTATTGTGATCTATGAATGATGTGATTGAGAGATGATAATGAAACTGATTTGCCTTGCTACTTTCTATTAAATCATATGACATTCATGTTAGAAGATGCATATGGTCAGGCTTTCATAAACCCAATGCTACGACCCTTATCAACAAGGGTAAGGTGTTGGATAACCCGTGGTAGGTCCGAAGGGATGATTCCAGAATGCCATTTATCTGTCTCCTAGGTCCGATGTGTACTTTCGGAATGGGATGTACAGTAGGGTTAACATTAGGAGTTTGTTAGGGACCGATGTGTAATTCCAATATTGGCAGGTCTCTACCGTAACAAAGTGGTATTCTCTGGGTCCGATGTGTGATTCCGGAACTAAGAATATCATACCTGTTACAGTAGCATTTAACCGCATGAGACTTAGATCTGTTGCGAGTTACATGCTTATATTTAAGATATGCATCATAGACTATTTGCAACTGTTTGCATGCCTTTCCCTTGTTGGGCTCAGTGGAGCTCATCCCCACGGATATTTTTTTTCCAGATAGTATGACTAGTTGTGAGGAACCAGGGATGGGAGCTGTTGCTGCTTTGGACTTCCACACCGATGATAGTTGTGCGGTGCAGGAGCTCGAAGTACATGATGCTTCGTGCGTGTGCGATGCGTGCGCATTTCCGTGATGTGGCTTGACGGACTAGGCTATGTTTCTTTTGTGTTTATACATTATTTTTGTTATAGAAAGCATATAGTGGCTTCTACGAACCTTTGAGCTTGTATTTACTTTTGAGAAGTTGTATAGTGTAAATGCAAGTCTTAATCAATATATATATATATCAGGTTTATCACTTAGATTCCTCTTATTACTGTTGTTATTATTATTGTTCTCTTCCACTGCATTTTGATTCCTGTATTGTGATAAATTGTGAATAGGAGTACTGTACTTGCAATCCAACTGGTTGTTTGGATGTCAGATGGCATCTGGTCACACTATGCCATTACTAACCGGGCCGGGGTGTGACATTATTATCCATATTTTAGGCCCATAAAAGTGGCCTATTACATTGAAACCCATGGGATCAAAGGTCCAACATGTATATAGCCAAATCCTAGACTTATTCCTAATAAAAGAAGCCTAGTTTGGTGATAAATCTGCTTAACCCTCTTGGCATAGTCGATGGCTTGGAACTGGCAGTCACAGAGGAGATGGGAGGTAGAGCAGGTTGGGGTAAGAGTGCTGGGACCGAAGGGGGATGGAAGGATTGGTTTAGGAATTTAGCTCTTTGTTTTTGTTTTTATTTTCTTTTTTACCTCATACTGTTGCTAGAGGCAGCAGTGGAGGGGAGTGGGAGAAGGAGACAAATAGAAAAGTTTTTCCCGTATTTGACTTTTTCCAACATTGGAACTAAAAGAATAGATAACAGAGGATTTCAAGCTCGTTTTACCATTTTAAATGGGCACCCTGTCTTAGTAAGTGGAACAATAGGAGAGGCGAGATCATCAAGGGTCCAATAGGGGAGAGAATCTAGAGCCATGGTTTTCCTTCAACTTACTAAATATTAGCCTTTTTTGGGAGATACTTGCTGAATTCCCACCACCAACAGAAAAAAGCAAATAATTGGTAAAGTAAATATGAGCAAGGGGATGTTTCTAGAGGATACGTAGCAGGTGTAGTGTGTTAAGTAGATGTGAGAAAGGGGGAGTTTTGGGAAAGGGATGAGAAAGTGTGTGATGTATATCCTGAGATGGATTTTAACCTGGTAACAGGTTTCAGATGCTAACCACAGGATAGAATTGCAGGAACAGTCAAAGAAACCAGATTTAGGAGAAATCTAAGAACACTCAATCGAAGACTCTGATTTCTCTGAGTTTCTGGTCGTAGGAAGTATTCAAGCAACAGAAGAAAGTCTCAAACATTCAAGGAAAAACAACGGATGGATTCTGACCTGTGACAGACTGCAGAAAATGGAAATCAAGATCCTAAATTTTAAGAAACCAGATATCTTCAGATCCAAGGACCAGATCTGCAAGATCTGCTGGTCGAATACTCAGTCCAATCGCCTTTATCAGTGGTCAAAATAACAGTAAAAACTAAGTGCTGGATACTGAGATACAGAATTAGTAAAACTTGACTAAAATTATAAATTAACAGGGAATTGAAAGCTAACAGATCTTAGGAACTGGTCGGAAATTAACAACTTAGTTGGAACTCCAGAAAGTAGTAGTAGGTCATTGCAGGAAATTAAAACAAATTAGAGGAAGATTGAGGAATTAAAGAAAAAAAGAAAGGATATGTTAGGCCTCTCACCTAACTGTGGAGAAGGAATCCCACAGTAGAGCAGTTTTGAATCCCACTAAACCATGCTCGGATTCTCAAAGTATGCACAAGCTCAAGGCTAAATTATTTCTCAAATCAATGGTAGTGGATATGAATGTATGATCCCCTACACTTTATTTATAACTTCATGGAAACAACTTAAGTCTCTTCAAAATAAAAGCAATTTTAGAACATTACGAAATAGAAACTAACTACATTTTTTTTTATGAGAAGAAACTAACTAATTAATTCCATATACCACTTAAATACTTAAAATTTGGGCTTATAGAATTGGCCCATTACAATAGTAAACCCAAAAATATAAATCCCATGGCCCATACAATCCATTGGGCACTCAAATTATGCATTAATCCATTCTTGGTCCAGTTTGATGGCCTGGTTTGCTGCTGGCCTCTTTGTTCTTTTGAACTACATTGGGGGCTTGGGGAGGATTTAGGTGGATGGATGAGAGAGAGAGAGAAAAAAGGGTTGGCAAGGGGGTTGGGCTTTGGTGGAGGAGAAATTTTAGGGGGGGAGGGGGTTGGAGAGAGAGTGTGTGTGTGACGTGTTCCATGTGGTTAGGTGGAAAGGATTGGTGGCAGCAATCCTTGGGGGTGAGGCCTTTAACTCCACAATTTTTGTTGTGTTTTATTCTTAAGAACTCACAAGGTTATGCTTTATACTTAATCATTGGTTGTTTAATTTTTAAATTTTGTTTTGCCTAGAACTCTCCTAAACTAAATCTTATCAATCTCTTTGCCTCGTTTGCCCTCTCATCTCACATTCTCACCCTCACATCTCCTTCTCACCCACCCATTTCTCTTTCCCTCCTTTCTCTACTAAGATCTGTCTTCTTCTATTCATCTCTCTCTCTCTACCTTCTCAAAATTTCTCCTCCCCAAGGCCCCAACCCCTTCCCCCACAGCTCTCTCCGACTCATACTTTCATCATCCTCTCTTTCCCTTTGTGTGGGTGGGTGGGTGGGTGTGGGTGTTGGTGTGTCACTGTCTCTCTTCTTTAAATCCCTTGCACCCACCCTAAGAAACAAATCTCTCTTTACCTTCTCAATATTCTTTTTTATTTTTTGATGGCTGTAAATCTGTCTTATTTGATAGACTAGGTCATTGTACTGAACACCGTCTGAGTTTGGTGTGGTTCTGATCACTACCTTACCTGGTTCTGTCATTTTTTATTGTTTTTCCTTAATTTCTGATTTTTATATCTTATCTATTTTTAGGTTTATTCTATCATTCTATATTTTAATATTTAAATTCCAAATCTTCTTTCAAATCTGTCTTCCCTTAAAACCCCGTATTCTTACCCCTCCCCCAGCACGCACATCACCCACTTATTATGTGCTCTCAAAATTTTTTTCCCTGTCAATCTAGAAAGGTATCTCCTGAAGATTGTGTTATTTTCTCTTGACCGTCACTTTTAGCTGTCCTGTGATAGCATAGTTTGTGCTCAAATTTTGTGGATAATTTGTCTATGTTTTCTTAGACTTTCGTGCTGTTGTTTAGTCTCAATAGCACTGCACCATGTAGCATATTCAGCAAGTGAATTTTGGTCAAATATTGGATGGCTAAGAATAATGTTTAATAGGTAGTGGACTGTGTGATTGATGTCTAGGATGGAAATTTGATGCTAGGCCAATCCACATAGCCCCTTATCTATTCAACAGTTAGAATTGCTATATCTCTCCCTGTACATCACATGGGTGTTCCATGTATGTGTGTGTGTGTGTGTGTGCACATGCATATATATAGATGGATAGATATGATTCGGTTGAAATGAAAGTTGCACAATGGAGTTACTTAGATATTCTCTCTCTTTATTGATGGGATTCTAAGATATTTTTCAGATATTACCTCTCTTTATTGATGGGATTCTAAGATATTTTTTAATACATAGGAGAAAAGTTCTCTGTGGGGGAGTGTACCGCCCATGCCCAGGCACAGTGGGGGGCAAAATGACCACCCTTCCTCCTATGAAAGGTGGAAATCCTGCCCCCCAAGATGTTTCTGCATGCTCTCTCATTGGCCCCCATGCTCACGCAGGGCCCCACTCATGCAGTTCTTGTAAACCTTGTTTTGGTGCAGTTTGTGAATCAAATGTTGGTTAGATCTATTGTAATTATTGTGAAGCTTAACCATTGACTGCCTTATATAATAATTATGAATTGTATGGATTTCGGTTCAACTAATATTCTGTTCCTGGATGTTGCTCTGATGCTTATGGATTTCCAACAATAGTTGAAATGTTTATTGAGGAATATTATGAATAGGAATCCATGGGCATGGGTTGTTGGTTAATTATATGTCCTATTCAGTTTGTTTCATTTTTGAAGTCACCTGTAGTGTCTATGTATTATTTCAGTTCTTGAACTCACCATCAGACCTCTATGAATGCAGATTGGATATGTGTTGTGTTCAAAGTGCAAAGTTTTCAAGTGTGTTACTTTCCCAAACTACAGTGACGGTGAGCTCTGATTATCTCTTGACTTTTATCTCCAATTTTTTCTTCCTGTATTTTATGACCTTGAGAAGTTTCTACATTGTGTGGTGCACCTAAGTGTGTATATTTACTCGCTCAAATGGCTATGAAATGGGTAATTGTATTATTTTTGGTCAATTATACTTTGAAGTATAGAACAACTTCTTGAACTTCTTAAATGTTTTTATTGAAGGGCTTGGATCTTCCTCTGTAGTCTGTACGTTGTATCCTTAGCCAAAATGGCCAGTTGATACCATCTGATTTATGCATTCTTGTGTTGGGAAGAAAAAGTATTAACATGGATAACAGATGAATTGAGAAATACAAAGTTACAAACAGCTTGTCTCATCCTTGCATCATCATCAATAAAACTGAGGTCACCATGGAAATTCAAAAAGGTAGTGTTTGTTGGTGATATTTCAAAGAGAAGTTACTTCAAATGAAAGTCCAGCAATTGTCAATTTCATGGGCACTTAAATATTTGTTCTAGACCATTTATGGATGGCCTTGTTGATGTTGAGGACAGACTGGCCTTACTGAATCATCTTTTGGAGCTTTAATTGCCAGAAGAGTTTCTTTGTAGCAAGGATTCAAACGATTTGGCTTAAAGAAAATTGTTTGGGCAATGGAAGCTTTAACAGGGTGTTTTGGGCATCAAGAATGTTGATCCGTCCCCAATGTGGAGAAGAAAATTGCGGTGTTATGGAACAAAATGCGGTGTTGTGGAACAGTTACTTGATATTTATGCGCACCATAGTGAGTTGGTTGAGAAGCCATGCACCAAGCCTGCGATTCTGATTCTGATTTTGATTATGACTCTATCAGGATCAATTAGGAATCGGTCAAAATTGGCCAGACTTGACTAGTTTTTTAATCCAACTGAAATTGGAATGCAAAATAAACGGCATAGAGGCACTACTCTTGGTAGTCATGGGATCATCTCTTGGTTCTTCCCAATAGTTCAGGAAATCAATTAAAATTGGATTTATGGTTAGATAAAAATTTATCAGACCGATCTCTTCATTTGTCCCATAAGAATTAAGAAAAAGGCAAGAAGAGAAAAGAACATCTCTTTCCATCACCTTGGAAAAAAGAAACTGAATGCGCAGAAGAAAGAGATTGATTTGAGTTTTTTTTCGCATCCTATGAATAACAAATAATACAAGAATAACCACTAAAGAGTTAGATTTGTTAACCTGAAGAGCCTCAAGTGTTGCTCCTCCAAATAATGGTTTTGTTTCTAATGAGCACACCAGGTAAAACAATCTTTAGCCTTCTGGGTGCAGCCAAGGTTCTCCAAGCCAATACAATGTCTCTTCAAAGCTTCAAAAATAATCAAGGTTTCAACAAACCCACACTCTCAAAACAAGAGAGCAAGAAGAAGGAAAAGAGAGAGAGGAGTTCGGCCAAGGGGAGGGGAGAGAAAAATCGGCCAAGAGTTCTTGGTAGATCCACCCTCCCTTGCTTTATACAAATAGGACTCTAAAGAGCCCCTTCTTGATTTCTAGTGAGAGTCTGACTCTCTCTCTCTCTCACCTCCTTGACTTGAATCTGTTTAATCCTAGTGTGTTTCTAATTGGCTAAGAAGTAGAATCTTAAAGGGAATAATAATTAATTATTTATTTCTATTTAATGGTTAATAAAAATAATAGCACCACATCCATTAAATTAAATAAATTAATTAATTAATTAGCAAATTTCAAAATTACCCTTACATAATAGCATCTTATTATGTACCAACCCTCCACTAATCAAAATCATCATTATGGAATCTATAACATGTATACAAGCACTGTCAAATCTTATTCCATAGTACATGTCTTTATCAGAGCGTCTGTTTACGTGATCGAAATCTGCAAAACACGATCAAACATTTAAATCAAAAAATATATATATAATCTATCATTTTATGTGAAAATAAGTTTTGCAAAACCATTTCCAAAATAGTACAGGACCCTGATTTTCATTCGACCATCCACAAACAACCTCTCACTTCATGTTCCCCAATCGGACAGTGGAGACCATGTTGAGTGATTTTTTGCTCACAAAATGTTTCGTACATTCCCAGAATATCCGCTTTGGTTCTTAGAACCTTAGTTATTTTTATTTATTTATTTTTTTATGAGAACAGAAAAGGATTTTACTTAAGGAACCTGATAGAATACATGTTGTTTATCTTGCGCATAGGTAGCAAGAATAAGGCCTACAGAAGTTATCTTTAAACTTAGTAAAGGTAATGTTTAGAAATCCATCACTTAAATACATTAAGTCTTTAATATAAAGATACGGCCATGGATTGTTAGTAGGGGATGGAAGAGCATTGGCAATGGTTTGATTTGAGCACCAAATCTCCTTTATCTCCAAGCCTAAATGCGCTGCATGATCTAGACCAGCTTTGATACAGTACAATTTTGATTCCAAGGCCGAAGAGGATAGAATATTTCCTGCACCAAAACACAAAAACCTTCCATCCAACAAAAAAATGTACGACCAGCCTCCCAGTCTAACTCCTGGAGTCTGGGTTCCTGCACACATTAAAATAGGATATTTAAACTGCGGAATAGATGACCATGGAACCAAATTGTAAATATTGTCGTGCATCTTCATTACTTCATTGGAAGATAAGGGGGGGGGGTTGTAGATGTAAATCCGCTATCCAACGAGCTACTTGATTTATTACCCATAAAGCATTTGGTTTCTCAGAACCAAAATAGACTTTGTTCCTGGCAAACCAAATAAAGTAACAAGTAATGATAAAAACCTCAAAAAATCAAATGGAAGAGGCCTTATCTAATTGTTTTGAAGAGAAAAATTTAAAACAAAAACCACTCAAGGAGTAGTAGACCAGAGATTCAGTACGTAGACCAAGAGGTCCAGCCACCCAAATATGTTTGACCCAATCGCATGAAAGGAATAGATGCCAGTAGGATTCAATACAATTTCCACAGAAGGCATAGGATGGGTTGATCTGACACCATTTGGAAACGGAAGCCTTGACCGGTAATCCTGCATGTATCACACGCCAGAAGAAAATTTTAAATTTGGGATGAATCATCAGTTTCTAAAAGAAGTTCCACCATGAGGAAAAACAAAGATATGCGGCAACGGGAGAGAAAAGAAGAAAGTTAGCAGCAAGTTTAGTACTAAAAGTGCCATTTTTGGCCAAGGAGCACCACCAGCTATCATTCGAATTATTTAAATTGAAATTAAAAATCATAAGGTGCATGCTAGCGGGGATCATGGATTTAACAGAATTACGAGTAAGATTATCAAGAACCTCAATTATTGATAAACCAAAAAATGCGTTCACATTTTGCAGCTACAAGATCCTCTCAGGTACTGAGTCTCGGTGGCACATGTCTATCCCTTACTTACATTAGGCAGTAACACAGGAGGGAAGCGACATAAATAGATTCTTCACCAATACACATCAGTATATGTGTACTCGCTTTCGTACCCTAATATCAACATGCCTAAGTGTATCCAACGCTACGACCATATGATAAGGGTGCCCAACCCAAACCCTAGTTGTGACTACCGTTTTAAGTTAAACTTAAGGACACATAATGCTCAAAAAAATTTATATCGCATGTAATAATATTAAACCAAAATGTATAAACAGTCCACCACAAACTAAACTGGGTTAGATGCACACATAAATCCAACAACTGCGACATGAGTTACCCACAACTAACTTTTGTCATCCTTCAACCAAACAAAAAAAAAACCTTTTGTCATCCCAACATTGTGAAGACAAAAGTTTCCTTCACTTTCTGCACAAGTGAAGTGACCATGTGATTGGACTATTGGGTATTGCACTCCCACCTCTTCAATATTGAAGAGATCGAAACCATCTCAACTCAAGGGTGTTAGAAAAGGAAACGCATTGGGTCCAATAATGGTTATTGGAATTAATATTAGATTCCTCTAGCAATAGGAGTCTTTCCTTGGCTGGAAAGATTTGGTTGTTTGGAGGTTGAGTCCCTTTAGGAAACTCAATCTCCTTGCTTATGTATTCCATCCAATTAGGGATAAGAGAGGGCAGTAATATATAATAACATTGGATTGCCAAAAACCTAGCAATACTCTCATATCCAAAAACGTGGAGCACTCCCCTCTATTGAAAACCATTTTGTCTTTCCTTCCGTCTCTTGGTGTTTGATCTTGGAGATTGTCTAGGGTTTTGAAAACCCTAGAGTGAGGAGGAGTTGGCTTGATCGTGTGGGAACGCAAAGCTTTGCGTGGTGCGTGGAACGACTGAGCAAGGGTTATCATCGGTTGGAGGTTTTGCATTTGTGAAATTTTAGGTAACGATCGATCCCCTTGTTGTTCTTGTTTATTGAATGACATCTCCCATTGATAGCTATTGATCCTACTATGCTTCTGCTGGATCACACACTGATTACCAACAGTGGCATCAGAGCCTTGCTATCTATGAGAATGTTTTCAATTTTTTCCATTATCATATGTGATGCTCTTAAATTTTTTATTCAGTATTAAAAAGAAATATTGGGGAAGGGATGCATGCGAGGAATGCCACGGGCTTGCTGCCGGCTACGTGGACTGGACGCAAGCATGTGCACTAGGTGGTTTCTATCGTGGGTGTGCATGCGCCGTGCGCCAGAGGCCACGGCCTGCTGCCCTTGCCCGTCGTACGCCCCGCTAGCCGCACCCAACCCCTGCCTGCCACACGCCCTGCCTGCCGTGTGCAACCCTTTGCCATGCGCTCCCCTTGTGTGATGGCCCCTGCCGCGCCTTTTGCGTGTTGGTACTGGTGTTGTTTGCGCGCGCTGACAACCTACGATCTTCCTTTTGTTTTCCTGTTGCTACCTTTTGCCATATAGGGTATATATATATATATATTTACGTGCTGCTACTGGTTAGGTTTTTTAAAGAGAGATCACTTGGAGAAGATGGGTGGAGAGATTCTTGCCTTCACCCACCTTCTCCAATTTGCATAATGACTTATTTTAAGCATGTATGTGTTTATGTCATGGGAGCATTGGATGCACATGACCATTGTGACATGAGTTGTTATGGTAATGGTATTTTTTATGTGTTTTTGGTAATTTTCACATAAAATATGGAATATTTGTTTTTGGGCATCATGTATGTAATGTTGATCTTGGTTATGGGATTTAAAATATATATGCATTAGATGGATGTGTGTGCTAGGCATGGCATGGATGTGATTTTGGATGTAATTTTAATCCTTCCATTCCCCTCCCTATCTCTTGATGTAAAGGTTATGTAATTCCCCTCGGGCAGTTCAAATTGGTGGAATGGTTTCCTGAGTTTTTTTTATTCTTATTTAAAGGAATTGTAATATTTTTTATATTAGTTCAATTTATTTGATGTAATCGTTCAAGATCGTGATGTGTTCGTGATCGTGATTGTGATCGTGGATCAATGCTCTTGGCAGTTTGTTGGTGAAAATATTAGAGGAGGGACTTGCTCACTTGCAGTGTTCAAGTTGTTTACAGTTTTGTAATTTATTTTCCTGTAATAGCTAGTTGCATTTGCATTATCACATTATTATTGCTATGTGTGGGAGTGACATATGAGGCTCTGATTATTCCCATCTATCTTATAGTCAAAGTGAGTTTATATTGGATGTGAACTCATGTTGATTAAAGATGATATCCCATAACCATTGGTATTTATTTTTCCTATGATGGATATGTTTATGTACTTATACATTGGATGTATGATTGTGATTTTATACGTTCCAGTTATCCCTCTTTGATCAAAACAAGTGTGATATGGGAAACCCTGGTCGGTGGGATTCCTATGGCCTCCCTTAGTTGGTGAGTATAAAAATTTTATCGATCTATTATTGTAGATGCCGATAGGATAATACTTGGATAGGTTGATGAGAACCCATCACATGTGATAGGAAGAGAATGTGGTCAGTGGTACGTGTACTACGACAGTAGGCATTAACTCGCAAACACCATAATTCCCTCCAAAATTAAAGGTATACACTTCACTTGAGTGTATGTCAGCCGATAGGAATGGGCATGACACTCAAGTAGCTAAATCACATTTTATAAGTCTAAGAGACGGACATAATAGTCCACTCAACCACATGCAAATAAAGAACTCCGATAGCCTAAGTCAGGAGCATAAGGGTTTATAAGTTCCAATACATACCTCATAAACAAGAGGGAAGCTTAGGATATGACTGACCATTGATTGATTTATCCCATTTTTCAATGGTTGCCGAGCATGCTAATTGTTAATTTTGTACATCATGTAGATTTAATACTATGTCGACCCAAATCAACTACGCTGTCCTCATTAAAGACCATATTTTGACCGACCCACACTATGTTGACTAGAGGAGGAACATAAAGTTACTCCTATCTGCAGAAGGTCTAATGTCTATCAAGGATGAAGAAGAACCTGAATTCCCCAATGAGAAAAACTCTAAAACCAAAGTAGTCTATGAGTTATTCCGTCAGAAAAACTCTAATGCCAAGCTCCTCATGTAAAACCCACCCCTAAATTTTTCCTGTGGGATCAACACACCTTGGCCCAATTGAGCTACCCATATGCCATCACGGTCGGGCTCTCATTTATATTGCGGCATATTATTCTCGAGACTCAACTATAAGTTAATCATGAGTTAATTACCTTTTAAATAGTTATGAGAATGTAATTTACCAAACTAATTCTATGAGCCTAACCAAAAGGAGCTTAGTGGGTTTAGCCTATATAAGTAAACCAAGCCTTAGACTTCATTTCTACTTCAAATCAGAATTTGATTTCTGCTCTGGAGAAGAAGAAGGGAAAAGTGAGAAAACTTGGAGAATTTGGCTTTAGAAAGAGAAGATTTGGAGAACAACCGATCGATTGGGCTACTGCTACCTTCTCCTGTTGAATTCCATTTAGGTACGCTGCAAACCATTCTAATCTACCCTATCCTTCTCTTCTTTTAGTTTTAGCTGGTTTTGTAACCCAATCAAACCCAAAACCTAAAAATTTGGGGAAATGATTCTAAAAGCTCTAAATCCTACATGCATTTGGGTTGATTCAACACAAATGGTGTAATATTTCACTCCCCCAAGCCAATTTGGGATTTGGGGTTTGTGCATCGCAAGATCCATGAAAGAGCAACCCAAACCACTATACTGTAACACCCACTGGATAGAGGTATAGCCATCCAACCAGTCAACCGGTCCCTAGGACAGCCTCCATCCGATCCCCCTCTACTGACTCTATTTTTGCTCTAAATGTTTTGGGGCTTTGTTTTGGTTTGTTTTACAACCTATCTAATGTTATGTACTATTAAAATTGGGTGTAACCTTCATATTTGTGAGGATTATTTTGGTGTTGGATCTTCTTCTAACTTGGCAAAGCATCCAACTCAAGGTGAGTGGGAATTGACTTAATTTTAGTGTGTTTCTTATCTGTTTTTCCTATATTATGCTTGTTACATTTTACATTCACCATATCAGAGTTATGATCATGTAGTTTTTAGTTTATCTTGTATGCATTAGATGTATGCATGATTATAGGTTGCATTCCATAATGCATATGCATAATATTATGAATGATATGATGAGATAGTATGATTTATAAGATTGTGAGATGATGATGGAACTGTTATTTATTTTATATACTCTGGAACTTCATGACATACATGTTAGAAGGTGCACATGGCTAGGATATCATAAACCAAATGCTACGACCCTTGCCAACATGGGTAAGGTGTTGAATAACCCGTGGTAGGTCCTAAGGGATGATTCCAAAATGCCATTTGTTGTCTCCTAGGTCCGATGTGTACTTCTGGAATGGGATGTACAATAGGGTTAACATTAGGGGTTTGTAGGGGAACGATGTGTAATTTCAGTACTGGCAGGTCTCCACTGTAGCAAAGTGGTATTCTTGGGGTCCGATGCATGATTCTGGAACTGAGAATATCATACCTATTACAGTAGCATTTAACCTCATGAGACCTAGATCTATTGTTAGTTTGTATGATTAGAATTGAGACATGCATCATGGGTTATTTGCATGTTTCCCCTCATTGGGTTCAGTGGAGCTCATTCCCACAGATATCTTCCCTTTTCAGATGGTATGGCTGGTTGTAAAGAATCAGAATTGGGAGTTGTTGCTGCTTTGGGCTTCCACATCGATAATGGCTATGCGGTACAGGAGCTCGAAGTGCATGGTGTTTCATGCATATACGATCAGTGCGCGTTTCTATGATCGGGCCTAATTAACTAGGCTGGACTTCTTTTTGTGTTTATATATTACTTTTGTTATAGATAGGCATGTAGTAGTTTTGGTAAGATCTAATACTTGTATTTACTTTTGAAGATGTACAGTGTAATTACAAGCTCTCCTATCAATATAACATGTTTATCACTTAGATTTCTTCATATTACTGTTATTATTATTAATTGTTCTTTTCCACTGCATTTGATAACTGTATTGTAATAAATTGTGAATAGGAGTACTGTACTAGCAATCCTGGTGGTTGTTTGGATATCTGTTGGCATCCGATCACACTATGCTCTTATTAACGGATTGGGGTGTGACACCTCATGTTAAGTTATCTGGAAAAGACCATCGCTGATTCTGTTAAGGATTTGTACTTGACAAAAGACATGATGGAGGAGTTGAAAGAAATGTTTGGGAGAGAAGAAAGACATGCCCATCATCAACTAGTGATACTTCTCTATGGCACGAAGATGGCCCAAGGAACTCTAGTTATTGATCATGTGATGAAAATGCAAAACTTGTTCCATGATCTGGAGAACTTTGGGACGTCTTTTAAGCTGAATTATAAAACGAATGTTATGTTCTACTCTTTGCTTTAGGATATCTACGGATTGTTTATTGTTAATTATAAGATAAATAAACTCTCAGTTGAACTTCCTGAGGTGGGCAGCATGTTGCAAGTATTGACCACAGAGGACAAGTCTTCTTCCTCTAAGCCTAAGGGCAAGAAGAAGAAGAAGAAGAAGATTGACAAAGGTAAAAACCCTAAGGTCGAGTCAAATGGAATTCTGAAGAACAAGAAGAAGGGTATTTGTTTTTATTGCAAAAAGGATGGGCATTGGAAGAAAGAATGTCGAGCTTTCTTGGCATCTCAAAAAAAGAAGTCGAAAGAAGGTATTTCTGAAACCTTAGTCCTTTATGAGTCTAATTTGTCAGAGGAACCTACTAATTCATGGTTGGTGGACTCTGAGTCCACTGCCCATATTTGCAATATGTTGCAGGGGTTCAAGCTGACAAGAAGGCTGAGTAAAGATGAAATTCATCTGAGAATGGGTACAGGAGCTGAGGTCGTTGGAGATTTTACTTTACATTTTAATAAAGTTACTTTAGTTTTGAGAGATTGTTTTTATGTCATCTCTTTCAGGAGGAACATTATTTCTGTTAGTAAGCTAATTTTGGATGGTTATACTTTTCAATTTGGTGTTAAGTTGACTATTTTGTTTAATAATTCTTTTATTATTACTGGCTTGCTGGATAATGGATTATGTCTCTTAAAATTGGTATTTTATGTGAATGAAGTCTCCAATGCATCTATAAAAAGAAAATCAGCTCAAGATAATTCAACTTATCTTTAGCACTTAAGGTTAGGCCATATTGGAATAGAAAGGATAAAAAGGTTGGTAAATGATGGACCTTTGGATTCTTTGATGGTAGAACCTTTTTCAACCTGTAAGTCATGTCTGCAAGGAAAGATGACTAAGAAACCTGTAAGAACCATAGATTCCGAAAAATCCAAATTTCAGCCCGACAGGGAGGTAGGTTCTCAATCGATGCGAACCAGATCTCGCCGGTGAACCCTAAACCAAGGACCCCAATTCCTCCTAAGAGGGCAAACGGGTCAATAGGAAGCCGCCACCTAGAAAGGGTCTAGGACCCACAGATTTCCCGAGAATGGGGAGAGATTACTGACTCATGGATAAGGCCGGGGGTCTACCCAGATCATTGGGTAAGTGTCAGGTTACAGACTAGGAAGGTGTTAGGCACCCAGTCCGCCCGGCTGGAGCCGGTCATCCTTTACTTTGACCATTGTTGCTCACTAATACAGTCCTAGTTTCAAGCCACTGGTCCTATACTAGGCATCTAGGCATGACACTTGCAATCCTACACCAAATTTCAATGTTATTCTATCTTAGGGTGTAAAAATAATTAAATCGACATAACAAGCAGTTAAACTGATAAAACAAGGTAAATATATACAATCTAATCACATTAGCACATGCAATACATAGCTAAATTACTCTAATTTGGCTAGACATGACATGCATGGAATTCACACAACTAAAACATGCAAATCTGCTTATCCTAATCATGTCAAGTAAACGGCAAAAGAATTACTAATCATCCAAGGGCTAGATGACGGGCTAGCCCAACTCCCGTCTCAAAGAGCGTATATCTACGTCCCCGAGATCCCAACATGTAACATTTCAACTCGGGCCACTAGAGGGGTGTTATCACCCCTTCTCACACGTTCCAATTCTAAGGCCGACCAAAAGGCATCGAGTGATACAACCCCCAGATCCCACTGTAGACGGTAACATGCACTCAAACCCAAGTGTGGATTATAGCCTCTCCACTCACGGCCCAATCTTGGCTGATTGGCCGATGCCCAAACTAAAGCCAAAGCTAAAGCCAAAGCCAAATGGGTCCAAATTGGAAATACAGCCCATACCCAAAATCCCAACTAAATCAAATCCAAGTCTCATAATTTCAAGCCCAAGCCCAATTTATAACACACGGGCCATTGTCCAAAAATCCATGCCCATTTCTAACGGGCCGGTTCAAATCTGAAATTAATCTTTAATAAATGGGCATCAAAATGGACCCAAATTTAGCCAAAATCAAGACATGCCCATTTTGGAATCTGAAACTCACATTTTCTAACCGAATTTAAAACCGGATTGGTTTAGCCCAAAGGCCAATATTAAGCAATACCCAACCCTGATTCAAATATCAAAAACTAATGGCAGAATTTCCAAGACTTTCACACCCAAGGTTCATGCTATTTCGCTTGTACCGAAAACACAAAAATAATAAAAAACAAAGAGTAGGGGATCCGACATCAAACATTGCAAAGAAATGATATGGAACCATAGCATTCAGAATGGGCAGAATGGTAGAGGGATCAGGACCTTAGTTAGTAAGTTCGGGAACGGCAATTGAACGGGAACGGATACGTACGGCAATTAAACGGACTAGACGGTAATAATACTTTTTAAAAATTCGGCTTCATAAAACGATCACGGTAATAATACGATACGCGTTTAATACGTGTATAATACGGCATAGACGGCAATAATACTTTTAAAAAACGGGCATATATTCATTATATAACATGCATTCACCACCTAATAAACAAAATAATATCATGATTTTATAAACTAAAATAAACACAATAATATAATATCTTATATTACATCTCTAAGATTAGCACTTAAAATATCAAAATATCAATAAAGTAGTCTCTAAACGAGAGAGACCCACACCCCATAGTGGAGAAGGTTTTTTTTTTTTGTTGAACCATAGTGGAAAATGTGAGAATTTTCAACCAAAAGTGAAGTTGAGGTTAGATTTCCACAAAATTCCAATTTCAGACAATGAGAATAAGAATAAAACAGAAATAAGGAGACCTGCAAGGCATCTTAAAACGAGAACACAACAACTGAAGCTAAAAAAAAAAGGAAAAATTATGTGATTAACTACAAATGAGAATAGGGAAAAAATAGGAAACTTTGTTTACCAAATTAATTAATCCTTGTAGATAAGAGTGAAACAGAGGATAGGTGAGCGTGGATTGTGGTGAGAAACGAAAATAAAAAGGTTTCCGTTTCTATTTTCCATGGAGATGCAGTTGGAACTTGTGATTTTTCGTTTGATTAGCAAACAATACGAAATAGAGAAAGGGATACTAACCACAGTGGAAGAAGTTCTTAGAAGAACAACGGTGGAAGAAGAAATAAACAAGGAAAGAGAATGCCACGCGCCATCATGCTTGCCATCGCCGCTTATCGCATTGCGCTGCCGCTTGGCCGCCGTCAGCAACGCCGTACCTCTTAATCATTCTTGCCGCCGGCCGCGTCGCCGATGTTGTTCCGTCGAAGCTTTGACGACAGCGGTGTTGAACGGAGATGGAGGGGGCTGCCGCTGTTGTTGCCTTCTAGGTTGGACTTGGAGTGAAAACGCAAATCACAAAAGAAGAGAAAGTGAAATCGTGAAAAATTCTAATCTTTGGGGGTTTTTTTTTTTTTTTTTTTTTAAAACATTAGAGTAAAATTTAAAAAGTATAAACGTATAATACCCGAATTATACGAGTATAATACGCGATCGATTAAAAAACGCGTTTTTTATAAAAATACGGGAAAGTGCGGGGACGGGAGTATTATGCGTTCAAAAATTCGGGTACGCATATAATACGCGTATTATACGCGTACTTACTAACTAAGATCGGGACATGGCGACATCTTATATTCAATCAAACAATAATCACAATATGCACTTGACATGAATAGACAAAATAGCAGAGATTGGAGCAAAACAGCATATATGAATTAAAATGAAATAAAGCAAAATGAATATCGGCAGAATTTCACCTGAGGGGTCTTCTTGGAGCTCCCAATGCAATCAGCAGCTTGTGATGGTCACGAACCAGAGGGTTGGGATTATTACAAGTTGGGGAAATAAAATGGGGGAAGGGAGTTATTTACAAATCTCTCAAAGAGAAACAAACATGACAAACAAAATGAACGAAATGAAATGAAAAGAAGAAAGCAGCATGAATCACCACAGCAACAGTATCTCCTTTCACTCCATGGACGTTGCAGACCAGGCTCACCGAGCTTATTTGGTGCTGTAGTTCATTGTCATCGCATCAGCATCACTGCCACTCTCGAAGATGGGTTTCAGAAAATTGCAAAGTGCAGAAAACAGAGACCGTAAGAGCACTAAAATGGAATCGGTGGTGATGGGTAAATCAGATATGGATTGTCTGATTTAAAGAAAAAACTAAACAGGATGATAAGAAAAATAGAAGAAGGTAGTAGGTCGGTTGAGATGGAGCGTAGAGGTAATTTTGGAAGAAAATCAAAATAAGGGAGGAAGATCCGGATGAACCTTTTGAAATCAAAATGAAGAATGGGAGATGGAGATGGGATGGTGGGGGTATTTTGGATTTTAAAAACAACAAATCAAAATAAAAGAAAAATGGCTCGGTGGATTCCAGAAATAAAAGAAGAGATAAAATTAATGAAGAGAAATCAAGAAATAGGACAAGAAGAAGAGAGAATCCACGGTGCTGCCGCCACCGGTGGGTCTTTCTTCCCTGACTCAGAGGAGTTCTCGGCTAGCTATCTCAGTTCCAGACTCCATTTTCGTTTTCTTCAATCCTCTCTCTTTTCTCTCTCTGTCTCCTTTGCTCTCTGCATTTTTTCTCTCTCTGGTTTCCTACTAGAAAGACGAAGACCCTTCTCTGGTTTTTTCTTTCCTTCCCTCCCCTCTGTCTCTCCTTTTCTCTCACTGTTCCTTCTGTTTTTCTGTGTTTTTTCTTTTTTATTCTCTCTGCCTCCCTAACTCTCCTCACTTTCTGGTTTTTCTCTTCTTGGATAATTCCCTCCCTCGAGAATGACGGCTCCTCCAATTTTTAATCCTTTTTGTCTTTTTTATCCATCTCACCTTCCCCCTCTTTTAGGGTTTTAAAATATTTAATTTGTTTTTCCAATTCTGCCCCCACCACCTTTAGATAGGGTTTGTTAGGTTTTTGTAGTTTCCCTTTTTAACCCTCCCTCCTTTTAGGGTTTTAAAAGTTTAATTCATTTTTCCAATTCTACCCCTACCTTTATTTTGATTTTTCCTATTTTATCCTCTTAAAAAGCTTTTCCATTTTACCCTCTTACTTTTAGGGTTTGTTCTAGATTTTATTAATTAGCTTCCCAATTTACCCCTCCACTTAGGGTTTGTTTAGATTTTATTAATTTTCCAATTTACCCCCTTTAGGTTTAGATTTTATTATTTCTCAATTTTTCCCCTTATGGACTTGGCACCAATGGGCTTTTCCATGGGCCAAGTTCACACATTCTCTCTTTTTATGTGTGTTTGAGACAGAAGTTGTCGGTCCTCTGCGTGTCATCATCGCCAAGGCGGGTGACAAAAATCAGGTATCTACAAAACCCTTTTCAAATAATGAAAGAAGAGCCGAAGCTGTGTTAGAATTGATATACTCCGATGTGTGTTCAAGCGAGGTATGATTTCGTAACCTTCACTGATGACTACTCTCATTATGGTTACATTTACTTGATGCACCGCAAATCGAAAACTTTTGATAAATTCAAGGAGTTTCGAGCAGAAGTTGAAAAACAGTTAGATAATTGCATCAAGTGCCTCCAATTTGATCGAGGAGAGTATTTATCGGATGAGTTCAGGGACTATCTGAAAATGCTGGGATAGTATCTCAGTTGACGGACCCAAGGACGCCTCAACATAATGGAGTCTCATAGAGGTGGAATCGAACCTTGTTGGACATGGTTCGATCCATGTTGAGTTATTCAGAATTACCATTAAGTTTTTGGGGTTTTGCGCTAAAAACTGCAATCTATATTTTGAACAAGGTACAAATAAAATCTGTATCCAAAACACGTTTTGAATTATGGTATGGGTGCAAGCCCAGTCTCCAACGTATAAAGGTGTGGGGATGCGTAGCACATGTGCGGAAGCAATAGGCGGATAAGTTAGAATCTCGTACAGATAAATGATATTTCCTAGGATACCCCAAGATTACCATAGGCTACTATTTTTATGACCCTGTTAATCAAAAGGTTATAGTTAGTAAGCATGCGACGTTTCTTGAGGAGGACATGATCTCACCGAGATCAGTTCCAGTGGTCATAAAAGAAATAATTGATGACCAAGTACCCTCTGCACCCACAGAAGTTCCAGTTGACATACCCACTGAGGAGCAACAACCTCAAGAGGCTAGACGGAGTGAGAGGTCTATCCGACCACCAACTCGTTTGAATCTTCTTATAGAGGAAGATCAAAAGGTGGAAGAATTCCACATGGTGTCTGATTATTCTGACACAAAGCCTTATACTTATGCTGAGGCTCTTAAGGATGTTGACTCTGTGAAATGGCAGGAAGATATGCATAGTGAGATAGATTCTATGGATTCTAAACACGTTTGGACTTTTAAAGATATACATCAAGGGGTAGAACCCATTGGCTATAAATGGATCTACAAGAGGGAAGAGAGCTGTGGATGGATAGGTGGAACGTTTCAAGGTAAGACTGGTGACTAAGGGATACACTCAGAAGGAAGGTATCGACTATAATGAAACCTTCTCACCGGTAACGATGACTAAATCCATTAGGATTCTATTATCGATTGATACATGATTATGAGATCTGGCAGATAGATGTACAGACTGCTTTCCTTAATGGATATCTTGATGAGGTCATATACATGGATCAGCCAGAGGGTTATGCTTTCTCAGGGGAAGAAAACAAGGTATGTAGGTTGTTGAGGTTCATTTATGAGCTAAAACAAGCTTCCAGAAGCTAGAACATCCGTTTTGATCAAACTATCAAGGATTTTGAATTTGAGCAAAACATTGATGAACCATGCGTGTATAAGAAAGTCGGTGGGGATGCCATTTGTTTCCTTGTCCTATATGTGGATGATATACTATTAACTGGGAATGATGTGGAACTACTCTCATTTGTAAAGATGTGGCTATCTAAAACATTCTCAATGAAAGATCTGGGAGAGGCCAACTACGTCCTAGGGATTAAGCTTGTGAGAGATCGTAAGAATAAGATTTTGGGCTTATCACAATCCATCTACATTGACAAAGTGCTTAATAGGTTCAACATGCAAGATTCAAAGAGAGGTAATGTGCCTCTTAGACATAGAATCAGTCTTTCCAAATCACAATGGCCTCAAACTTCTGAGCATGTTAAGGCTATAAAGAGAGTTCCTTTTGCTTCGGCAGTAGGAAGTCTAGTGTATGTCATGTTGTGTATCAGACCATATATTTATCATGCTGTAGGGATTGTGAGTTAATATCAATCCAATCTGGGACAAGAACATTGGACAACTATCAAGGAGATCCTCAAGTATCTAAGGAGGACCAAAGATTACTTTCTTGTGAATGGTTGTGATCTGTTGTCGGTAGTTGGATATACAGATTCGAATTTGCAAACTAACAAGGATGATAGAAAGTCCATCTCTGGGATGGTCTTTATGATTGGTGGTGGTGCAGTGATTTGGAGGAGTGCCAAATAGAAGTCAACGGCCGATTCCACAACTGAAGCTGAGTACTTGGTAGCTAGTAAAGCAACCAAGGAAGGTGTATAGCTCAAGAAGTTCTTGACTGACTTAGGGGTGGTGCCTGAGCTAGTGGAGCAACCCATTCCATTGTTATGTGACAACAGGGGAGCTATAGCACAAGCGAAGGAACCAAGAGCTCATCAGAGAAATAATCATGTGGAGCGAAATAATCATTCAACGTTGTGACATAGCCATAGCTAAGGTTGACACTACAGATAATTTATCTGACCCTATGACTAAAGGCTTACCTTCTAGTATTTTTGAAAAACATGTTAGGAATATGGGCATAAAGTTCATGGGTAATTGGCATTGATGTACAAACCTTTGTTGAATTAATAATTTTAATTTTTGATTAGCACGAACAATTGTTAAGCTCAGTTGTTGTCCATAGGTATTAATACCTAAATTGTTCACTAATAGGGATGGGACTGGACATCCTATCCGACATGGTGGTCACACTGTGTGTGCTTAGGAAGCTTATTTTTCCAAGACACAAGTGTGAGTGAACATACAGTGTATGCATTGGACTAGATCACTTGAGAACTTCACATGTGGTGTACTGTCAGTTTATAAAGAAAATGAAATTCTCTTAAGTAGTTCACGAGTGATCCCTTGATTTGAGGGGTCCTTATCGTTGCATTCATATGCTGTGAGTTTTAGTGCACCAACGATTGATGTCTCCCTGACTATATATCGGTACACTGGATTTACAATGTCTGACTGTATTCAAAACAGATGCCCAACATGGAACCCACAGCCCATACGTTGGGAGTATGTTGAGGAGAGCATTCTATACACAAATCCAGTTCTAGTAGCATTTTCTAATGTTTTTGAAATATTTTGAGATATATATTTATAAAACCATTATCTATTTTCTTGAACATTTGGTTTGAAATATTTTTTCTCAGTTCAATCAAGTAATAGAATCTCTCGTATAGAATATCGGTTCATTGAGGATTGACAGTTTTTGACACATGCTTTATATTGAACCATGTATCATTGTTTTTGTGGGTGACTAATGCGTGTCTTAACTACTTACCTTGGGTGTTGATTGTTACACCTACTTGGCATCTTCGGTGTTGGGCACTTTAGAAGCTGAGTAGAATCCCATTGTGATCCTACTCCTTTCCTTTTGGTTCCATTCATTTACGCAACACAATTGATCATGATTTCCTTTTCGTGATCCCTTTGTAAGATTGGATCTTATAGAAGGATGGAGGATATTGTTAGAAAAGGAAATGTATTGGGTTCAATATTGGATATTGGAATCAATATTAGATTCCTCTAGCAATAGGAGTCTTTCCTTGGCTGAAAAGATTTAGTTGCTTAGTGATTGAGTCCCTTTAGGAAACTCAATCTCCTTGCTTATGTGTTCTATCTAATTAGGGATAAGAGAGGGCAATAATATATGATAATATTTGATTGCCAAAAACCTACCAACACTCTCATATCCAAAAACATGGAGCACTCCCCTCTATTGAAAACCGTTCTCTCTTCCCTTCCCTCTCTTGGTGTTTGATCTTGGAGATTGTCCAAGATTTTGAAAACCCTAGAGTGAGGAGGAGTTGTCTTGATCATGTGGGAACGCAAAGCTTTGCATGGTGCATGGAACAACTAAAAAAGGGTTATCATTAGTTGGAGGTGTAGCATCTGTGAAACTCTAGGTAACGATCGATCCCCCTGTTGTTCTTGTTTATTAAATGACATCTCCCATTGATAGCTATTGATCCTATTATGCTTCCACTGGATCGTACACTAATTACCAACAGAAGATTTATTTTCTGGCTCCAACTTTTCAAGGAAGGATGATCTTGCCATGGTTTTTCCCTAGGGTTAGCTTGAGGTTTTCAATCCGCTGTCAAATTAGCCACATGGAGGAGAAAGCAAGAGGGGAGGGGGGATTCCAATTAATTCGTATTGTAAATTCGGTTGAAAGAAAAACTTTATTCCCTCTTTTATGGCTGATTTCTCGTTCTTGCATCTCTGTAGGAATCTAAAGAGATACAAATAGAAGATAGAAAAAATATGTATATGATACATCCAAGATTCACGGACCAATCAGCGGCCGCCACGTGTCACAGGGTGACCCGCCTCAGAGCCAAGGAGAACAAATCGGGGGTCCCACCTGGGCGCGGCCTACACCCAGGCGGCCTGCATCCAGGCGCGGCCTCACCCAGGCGCGGCCTCACCCAGGTGGGCCTGCACCCAGGTGCGGCATCGTGGACGCGAACGTGATGTACACGGACATCGGGGCCACTCGTCTATGACCCAATCGTGTCACTGCAGACTCATGTCACCACCAGGACTCTAGGCCACTGCTTAGAAGTCACGTCACCCAGGCGGATTCAAGCACCAATAACGTTATCACCACCCGCGGGTATCTATCCAACAAGGATCTTGATACCACCAGGACACTCCCTCCCGCGGGGAGATGGCCAATCAGGATAGAGCCCCGTTACCCAGGGCCTCTATCCACTCAACGGCACAATTGCCATCAAACTGGGACTCTCCACACCACCATACACTACTATAAAAGGCAAGGTATACAACCCCATAGGGGACATGAAAACTCATATTGAATAATTACTATTCATCTATTTGCTCAGGAGATCTAACTTTGGCATCGGAGAGCCCCAGGTCGGAACCACACCGGTTCTCTCTGTTGACCCCTTGGTCCACTTGCAGGTGACGACACTCGCAGGACCGCTCGACAATTTCTTGCCGCAACAGTATATATGTTTCAATCAATCATCTCGGCCATCAAATTGTAAGAGAGAAACTGACCTCATCAATTTGTGAGCTACTTTATTAGCCGATGTATGGCAATATTGGGAAATGCAAGTTCTGAGCAAGGCAGATAAACCCTTTCAGATTATTCTTGAAGATTAGCATTTCAGCATTCACCGGAGGTCCGGAGCCTCCCTATTGAGATAATCAATCTGACCTCCACAACACATGAAAATAATTATGTCATCACTAGAAGGACGTTTTTTTTTTTTTTTTTGCTTTTTTGGTGAAGGCTAGATCGACCCATTAATAGCGTGGATGATAGATAGAGAATCCGACTACCACAACACTTGGAAATAATTTATACTACAGCTAGAAGGACTCCCTCCCTTCTTAGAGAGATAGAGCTTCAGATATCAGAACTCCTTGGTTTTGAGGAATCGGTATCGGTCGACACCGATACTGATTTTCATCATTTTTTATTATCTTTTTAATGCCCTAAACCACGTGTCATTATCATATAGGCTGTCCATCGACCTGGATCGGTATTGGATCAGTATCGGCTTCCTAATACCAATTACTAAATCCCTGTAGAGGAGAGCGGACTAGTTGTAGCTTTATCAGCCTAAAAATTCTCAAATCCTCCGTGGCTATTATAAATTATAACCCTTCTACTAGCTATGTTCTTCTTCCTATTCTGAGCCCAACAGTTTTCATTCACCCATGGGAGGAGCGACTTAGGAAGGGATTCATCCCACGCGAGATTAATTCGACTCAGGACAACATTTAGATCTGATCAATAATTGTAGACGGAAATGGCACAAAATCAAAATTTTCTGATTCCAAATAATGGATTGAACCCCATGCACTATAGGGTATTCAGATCAACCATTACGATACGGGTTAAGGTTTAACTCTGTAGTGGCACAAGCGAAGCACATCCAACAGTTCACGACACTTGAATACTGAATCTGTAGAAGTAGGAATCAATCTCCATTCAACACTTTGATGAAGAAGAATGCAACGAAATCCTCCCTAGAACAATGGCAACCTCCAATAGTTGGAGAGAGAGAGAGAGTGTGTGTCTGCAATCAAAATCGTGAGCTATGTGTTGTATATTCTCTTTGGGCCTATTAAGGTTATCTATAGCCTTAGTCTGATTCCTTTCTTCCTTAGGATTGTTAGTGTAAGTGGTGCATGTTGTTGGGTCGTACACCAAAGCAGCCTACATTTGGTCATACTCAATCAACTAATTAAGTTAATTGCACAGAAGTACACGTTAGTTTGCTAATAGTTATAAAACACATAATGATAGAAAACATTACGTGTGGATCCCTCTACTTATTTTACAATGGACCTCAAGGCATGAAATTAAATTATTGTCACTACCCCACTGATCAACTATTATAGAGCATCCTAAACACTGATTGGACAACAACACGATGTGATAAAATGTTGTATCCCAAATTCGAGTAAGATATGGGTGCAGACCCTCACAACCGACTATTAAATAACAGTAAAAAAAATTCCTTTTTTCTTTTTCCTATTACTTGTAGATGCGGAAGCTATAAATCTATTTCAAATAATAACAAAGACACTAGAATATTGAAATGGATAAACCATAGGCATTTATATTATCATTTGGAAAACTTGTTGCCATCAACCATCTTATAATAACATCCATCTATTACCTGTAACTATGTAATTACATCAAATTAAAAGATGTTTTAATTGTAACAGAGACACCAGAATACTGAAACGGATAAACCATAAGCATTTCTATTATCATCTAGAAAACTTGTTGTCATCAACCATCTTATAATAACATCCATCTATCACCTGTAACTATCAAATTAAAAGGTGTTTTAATTGTAATTGGTTTGAAGAAGATGGGTGAAGAAAGTGTTTCTTCACTCTCTTTTGATTGAAATTATTTTTTTGAGTAGGATATGGTTGTTTATTTACATGTGATGTAATTTTTTTTTATGGTTGTTCACATTAATTGCTTTCTGCCATTTTAGTGATGTATGCGTGTGTTACTTTTACTAATGATCTGACTGGATGTCATGAGGCTTTGTTCACCTTCAGTCATTATTTGCTTTTCAGAGTTTTAGTGATGTGTGTGTGCGTTATTTTCGCTAACAATCTGATTGACGGCATTTGTATACACCTACCCTCAATCATTAATTGCTTTCCAGAGTTTTAGTGATGTGTGTATGCGTTATTTTACTAATGATCTGATCGATCCCGTGTGGTTGTACCAATCATTGGTCATTATTGCTCTGTAGTATAAATGACTCTGGCATTGATAGAATCTTACTGCTTCATTCTGGTCATTCCAAAATTTAAATTTTCTGGGGTTTTAGTGATGTATGCGTGCATTTATTTTACTAATGATCTGATCGATGCCATGAGGTTGTACCCACCATCGGTCATTATTGCTTTATAGAATAATGACTCTGGCATTAATAGAATCTTACTGCTTTATTCTGGTCATTCTAGAATTTTAGTTTTTCGGCCCTTACGCCATCACGTTTTCTTAAAAGACCTGTTGATCTCCGTATCATCACGGTATCGACTTTTGCTAAAATAGGTTCGATCCCCCACTAGGCTCATAACGTTATTCCATGCATATTAATGCATTCTAATCATGTTTTTAATCAATTGTGATGCACAAATATGATTTTATTCGCACTCATTGCATTTATACCCTTCAGGGGCATTTTGATAATTTATCAATTACAGGCCCGAAATCCCATTCCAGTAATACTATTTAGTATGTCTGACCATCTTAAATTGATCAATATCACTTTGGAACTTTGCAACCCCCCAAGAGTGTCTTTTTAGGCACCCTTTTACCATTCTGCTCTTGGAGTCATTTTGGTCATTTTGTAGCCAAAATTTGTTTCGGACCCCAGAAGGACTCCTAATAATTGTAACACATGTTTTGACAATAAAAATGTTTTGGGATATAAGGAATCATTTCCATGCATTTTTTTATAATTTTTTCCTCTAGGGGCATTTTGGTAATTATGGTCATTTAATGCTGGATTGTACTATATATATTTGGAATATATCATATACATGTCATCAACATAACTAGTCATGTTTAATATCATTGGTGATGTTTAAAGGAAAAATTACATGATTAGCTACTTTTGGGTTTTCATTTACAAAACTGTCCACCCTATGTTTGAGTTAACAAAAAAAGACAAAAACAGTTATGGTTTACAAAACTGGACAAAACAGTGTCTCTCCGTCCCACACTTACTTTTTTAGACATTTTTACCCCTGTCATTGCCTTCTCGCCCAGGCATCCTCCGTTCCCTGCAACCCTACCCTTGTCCCAACCATTGCCATTCTCTGCTACCCCAAGTAACAGAGGAAAAAAAAAGAGATTTTTTCAGAGGGGAACTGTCGAGGAAGGAAGGAGAGTCACTATTTTGTCTAGGTTTGTAAAACTAAACTTGTTTTTATCTATTTTTGTTAATTCAAACATAGGGTGGACAGTTTTGTAAATGAAAACCCAAAAGTAGCTAATCATGTAATTTTCCCATGTTTAAATATGGTGTTCTGCAATCTTGCCATCTAAGGACATTTTATTAATTATGGTCATTTCATGCTGGATTGCACTTTAGATATTTGAAATATCTCATATACATGTTATCAATGTATCTAGTCATGTTTAATATCATTGATGATGTTTAAATATGATTTTTCTACAATCTTGCCCTCCAAGGACATTTTGGCAATTATTGTCATGTCATACTGGATTACATTTTTAGTGTTTAGAATACCTCACATATGTTTTGTTAACATATCTGGTCATGTTTAATATCGTTGGTGATGTTTAACTATGATTTTCTACAATCCTGCCTATAAGTATCGCAGTCCCCGGTGACGGGGTTTCCTTAGCCTTATTGGCGATAGACTATCAGTCTGGTATTTATGGGCGTATCATTTTGATACATTATCATGGGGTAAGGGTCATACTTCATAAAAGATTAAAAAGAAAATGAGGAGTCGCCACGTAGGGTTAGGGCCTAGGACCCGATGGGTGTAGCCCTATCCGTTATGAACGGAAACGGGCTACATGATTCCATTGGTCTGGTCAGAGATTCAGGTAAGGGGTCAGGTTACAAGCATGGGAAGGTGTTAGGCACCCATCTTGCCCGGAAAAAACTGGTCTTTCTATTATAGATGCTGAAAGGGCGAATATTCTCTCTTCATAACGTATGACTACATAATGTATATTCTATTTACACTATATACATTAAAATGGGAAAACACAAAAGACTACATTGTAATGACAAAAGTGCAATGATTATACCTTCATAGGGGTATACCTCAGATCTTAACGATCCCCTGGCTCAGGGGAAGACAGGCGATTGGACCAACACGGCTCTTTGAACAAGGTAACGGCTCTCTGGATGTGTCTTTCGTTATCTGTAAACGAACAAAATAATGGCTAATAAAAAAGAAAGTTCTGTTATCTGTAAGCAGACAGAATAACGGCTATAAGAAGAAAGTTTTGTTATCTATAAGCAGACAGAATAACGACGTGACTGGGATGGGATCGCTCTTTGGATGTGTGGGTAATCGACGGATCTACCCACAACTAGAAACACCGCTAAAAATTCGCTCACAAAGGCCTGAAAGAGGGCAAAAATCAGATTGGGAGGGACTCCCTAGGCTTGGAATTGTTTCAAATGAGGGGAGGGGGACCCTCTTATTTATAGGGGGTGTCCTGCACTCATGGCGCCGTAGAGGACTTTTCCATGGCGCCGTGGATGATGTCATCCTACTGACGTCGTAGCTCTCCGTGGTGGCGTGGTTCCGTACCCTATTGCCGTAGGACGCCTCCACAGGGTCGTGGGGCACTGTCCACAGCGCCGTGGACAATATGGTCCCCCTCTTTCCACTTTTTTTTAGCCTAAATGGGCTTTTTTTGGTGTTTAGAATGTGTCTAGGCCCATGGGCTCTGTCTTTTTGGTCTTAGGAAAGGGAAAGGGATGCAATGTCCATCGTCCGTGTCCCATCGGCATCATCGCCAGGGGGGTGACAAAATTCAGTGTCGACAGTTTGTCCCTCTTTGGCCGAGGGTTGTGCCAATAGCCGAAGGCTAAAGACAAAAGACCAACTAATTTTGTCACCAAGAGCATGTACTGCTAACGCTTTGCTCAAAGGCGGCAGAGTTGCCAAAACAGGCAGTTAATCAAGATGAAATCCTTCGATAAACCTCAAAAGAAAACTTGGGAAAAACCAAATCTTTATTATGTGAGGGTAATATGGTACCACTCAACCAGAGTGGCCAAACAGGCGGTTAATCGCGATGAAATCTTTCAATAAACCTCAAAATAAAAAATTCGGGAATAACCAAATCTTCATGGGTCAAATGACAACACCGATCACTCGGTAACTCAAAGTAATTCCATTCCGCACTCTTTTATCGGGTGACCCATCCGGTCACATGTCTAAGATTAACAATCTTCATTCTGTCATTCCGCACTCTTTTATCGGCTGACCCATCCTGTCACACGTCTAAGGGTAACAGTCTTTATTCTGTCATTCCGCACTCTTTTATCGAGTGACCCATCCGGTCACACGTCTAAGAGTAACGGTCTTTGTTCTGTTATTCCGCGCTCTTTTATCGGGTGACCCTTCCGGTCACACTTCTAAGGGTAACGGTCTTCATTCTGTTATTCCGTACTCTTTTATCGGGTGACTCATCCGGTCACACATCTAAGGGTAACGGTCTTCATTCTGTTATTCTACACTCTTTTATCGGGTGACCCATTCGGTCACACGTCTAAGGGTAACAGTCTTCATTCTGTTATTCTGCACTCTTTTATCAGGTGACCCATTCGGCCACACGTCTAAGGGTACCGGTCTTCATTCTGTTATTCCATACTCTTTTATCGGGTGACTCATCCGATCACACGTCTAAGGGTAACGGTCTTCATTCTGTTATTTCGCACTCCTTTATTGGGTGACCCATTCGGTCACACGTCTAAGGGTAACGGTCTTCATTCTGTACTCTTCTGGCAAGTGACCTTCTGGTCCTGAGAGTGACAGGTGACCCGAATGGTCAGAAATCAAAGACTCTGACGGTCAGGATTCTCTTGCTAAATTTTGAAGAATCATCCATTAAATGTTGAAAAAGATTCAGACGAGTTGGAATCATTCGTTAAAAAAAGATTTAGACGAGCAAGAAGTTAATGCGGAAATGTCTCCACTTAATAGATAGAGAATGCATGAAGGTGATATGGCACCGCTTGTCCGAGAATTAAAATTTGAGGGTGATGCGGCACCGTTCAACTAAGAATCAAGTTTTGAGGGTAATACAGCACTGCTCAATCGAGAATCAAGTTTTAAGGGTGATATGGCACCGCTCAACCGATGGATTGATACACATAGATCGGGACATAACCCTAGAATGCTGGCTCAGCATTTCAAACACATTGGTGAAACTCTAAAATGCTGGCCTAGCATTTTAAACACATGGATCGGGATAGAACCCTAAAATGCTGGCTTTTTAAACATATTGGCGAAATTCTAAAATGCTGGCTTAGCATTTTAAACACATAGATTGGGATAGAACCCTAAAACGCTGGCTCAACATTTTAAACATATTGGCAAAATTCTAAAATGCTGGCTCAGTATTTTAAACATATTGGTCGGGACAAAACCCTAAAATGCTGGCTAAGGGCGCCTACGGGTGTGTTTATTTTTTTTACACAAAAATTTATTTTTTTTCACGGCGCCGTGTGGGTCTCACGGCGCCATGGCTCCGGTCACCCCTATCTATATATAGGGGGCTCTCTTGATAACTTTTATCCTTTTGGACCCACTATTTGTTCTTTTTGCCTTTCTTTGCTAGTTCTGAGTGAGATGGCCTTCTGTAGACATCCTCGTCAGTCTTCACACGGTCCTCTTTTGGGCACGACAGAGGCGGACGATCGGGCGGGCTAGTTCCCATCAGGGACGACGCTGAGGGATACTTCGCACCACATTTGCTGCGCCATCTAGGGGCAGTCACAGGCAGTAAGCACACTTACCCTATCTTTTCTGTTGATTAATGCCATCGTAGGATTAATTTATTACTGTCATGATCCCCTAAGGCTCATAAACCGAGGCAAAGCCCTAATATCGTAATTTAGGCATTTTTAGGCACATAAATCGAGGCAAAACCAACTTAGGCATTTTTAAGCTTGCAAAACTAAGCAAAGCCGTATGATATCAAACCGGGCATCTTCCGGCATGCAAATTGAGGTAAAGCTAATGGATACCAAACCGGGTATCTTTTGACGCACAAATCAAGGCAAAACCCTAAAACACCAACTTAGGCATTTTAGGCATGCAAATCGAGGTAAAGTTGTTGGATACCAAACCGGGTATCTATTGATGCACAAATCGAGGCAAAGCTATCAAATACCAAATCGGGTATCTTTTGGTGCACAAATCGAGGTAAAGCCGTCGGATATCAAATCGGGTATCTTTTGATGCACAAATCGAGGCAAAACCATAAAATATCGACTTAAACATTTTTAGGCACGTAAATCAAGATAAAGCCGTCAGATACCAAATTGAGCATCTTTTGGCGCACAAATCTAGGTGAAACCCTAAAACACCAACTTAGGCATTTTAGGCATGCAAATCGAGGTAAAGCCGTCGGATACCAAACTGAGTACCTTTTGGCATGTAAATCGAGGCGAAGCCATCAGATACCAAATCGGGTATCTTTTGGTATGCAAATCGAGGTAAAGCTGTCAGATACAAAACTGGGTATCTTTCTGCATGTAAATCGAGGAGAGGCCCTAAAACACCAACTTAAGCATCTTTTGGCACATAAATCGAGGTAAAATCATCAGATACCAAACCAGGTATCTTTTAGCGCGTAAGTCGAAATAAAGCCATCAGATACCAAACCGAGCATTTTTTGCATGCAAATCGAGGTAAAATCCTAAAACATCGGCTTAGGCATTTTAGGCACGCAAAATTAAGCAAAGCCATTCGATACCAAACCTGACATCTTTCAGCGTATAAATCGAGGCGAAGCCATCTGATACCAAACCAGGTGTCTTTTGGCTCATAAATCGAGGCAAAACCCTAAAACACTAACTTAGGCATTTTAGGCACGCAAATCAAGACAAAGCAGTCAGATACCAAATCGGGCATCTTTCGGCATGCAAATCGATGTAAAGCCATCAGATACCAAACCGGGTATCTTTGGTGCATAAATTGAGGTGAAATCCTAAAACATCGACTTAGGCATTTTTAGGCACGTAAACTGAGGCAAAGTCGTTAGATATCAAATCGGGTATCTTTTAGCATGCAAATCGAGGTAAAGGCGTTCGATACCAAATCGGGTACCTTTTGGGCCCGTAAATCGATATAAAGCCATCAGATACCAAACCGGGTATCTTTTGGCATACAAATCGAGGTAAAATCCTAAAACACCAACTTAGGCATTTTTAAGTACACAAACCGAGGCAAAGTCGTCAGATACCAAATCGGGTATCTTTTGGCGCACAATCGAGGCAAGACCCTAAAACACCAACTTAGGCATTTTTAAGTACACAAACCGAGGCAAAGTCGTCAGATACCAAATCGGGTATCTTTTGGCGCACAATCGAGGCAAGGCCCTAAAATACCAACTTAGGCATTTTAGGCACACAAATTGAGGTAAAGCCATTGGAGACCAAACCGGTACCTTTTGGCACACAAATCGAGGTAAAGCCATTTGGCGTACAAATCGATGCAAAATCCTAAAACATTGACTTAGGCATTTTTAGGCATGTAAATCGAGGCGAAGCCGTCAGGTACCAAACTGGGCATCTTTCGGCATGCAAATCGAGGCAAAGCCCTAAAACACCAACTTAGGCATGCAAATCAAAACAGATCCATGGCTTAGTCATTCTTAGACTTATGTCCTTGTTTTCTCTTTATCCATTGGAATCTAATCAAATTTTTTTTTTATGTTTTTGCAGGGTAAAACACTCCCCGATGCCAAAGAAGTATTGTGCCACGGAGAGAGTGTGAGAGTGGTATGGAGAGCTCTGCCCGGAGGTACTGTCCCAGGTGAGACAGACCAGATTAGGGCATAATGCTGCCTGCCTCGTCCGAGAGCTAGATAGCCTGACAGTTCGGGCTCTAGTGGAGAGGTGGTGGCCGAGCACTCACACCTTCCACCTTCCACCTTCCACTAGGAGAGGTGACCATCACACCTCTCGACTTTTATATAATCATGGGGCTTCCTTTTAGAGGGATGCCTGTGGCATTGACCCCGATGGACCAGGAGGACCGCATTGATTACTGGAGGAGCATGATAGGGATGCATGTCACGCATAGGGGCCTTCCTGACACCGTTATGAGGTAGTTTTGGAAGGAGAAGGGGTTGACAGACCAGTCGCCCTCTGTGGAGCATGACCCGATGGCCCGGTGTTTTTTCCTATATCTGCTGGCCGAGGTCATGTTCGATGATATGATCGAGATCGTGACTGTTAACCTTGCCTTCTGCCGGTTCTTCGAGGACTTCGACCTCGCGGCAGGGTACGACTGGGGGGGTTCGGCTTATGCCCACCTCCTCTACATGATGGATTTTCTAGTCCTAGGTTCTCTGAACCTTATCGGGTGCTCCTATGTCATCTGGGTAAGTCTTATTTCCCTCTTCTCTCTCTCTTTTTTTTTTTTAAATTTTATTACTATCCGACTTCATTTATTGATTTGTTTTTTGTTGTGTTTTTTTTTGTTGTTGTTGTTCCCCACAGACATGGAGCTATGAGATCCTGGGCTTCCGGACTCTTTTTTTTAAGGGGGGAGAGGACCATGGTATCACTTTCCCTAGGGCCGAGCGATGGTCCAAAGGGACTCTCTTGAAGAGTGGTCGCCATAAGAATCTTCCTTCCATTCGGGGTCTCCTGAACGAGTTGCGGCTCGAGGATGTGAGTTCAAGACTACTCTCATTTATTTTACTCCTGATTTTGCATTTATTTCACTTATCAATACATTTTTTATTTGGCAAGCCTCGCTTCGACCCTACCTTCTGGAGTATCTCCTTGAGTCAATTTTATTTGCTTGGGCTTCTGCTCTCTGTTCCCGATGGATCCTCTTCAAGGGTCCATGGGGGTTCTCCTTCTACCTGGGAGAGAGGGTGTCTTTGCAATGGTCTGACGAGAGGCATATCCCTTGTCTCCCTCTAGCTCGCATGCACACCCCTTCCCTCTTGGAGCCGCATGAGATCGAGCGCTTGAGGGCTGGCGAGCCGGCGGCGTAGTTGGCCTCTACTGTGGGGGACTATCTTACCTTCTTCTTTCGGGAGACTGTCTATGTCCCTCTTACTTCTGAGGGCCCTCGAGTATGATTTCTTTATTCTTTGTCAATTAACCCAAAAAATTTTGAATCATGCTAACTGATTTTGGTTCTTTTACAGTACCCTGTCCGCCCCCTCTTCCCTGGGAATTTTGTTCGAGGGTTGTCCTCACGTGCCTCTCCAATGATAGGGGTAGACCCTGAGGCAGAGACTTTTGGCGAAGCCTCTCCTCTGAGGTTAGCGGGTATGGACGACCACATCCCTTGCTACTACCCGTGGTTCATCAGACTTACCGATCCGGGTTGGCCTGACATTGTGTTGGGACCTCCCAACTATCCAAATTGCAACCTAGGTCTCCCTCTTCAGTATGATGGGTAAGAAAATCTCCTCTTTTTTTGTGTTTATTTAAGTTTGCAAAGTGAAAATCCTCACTCCCTTTTTTTTTCTCTTTCTTTCCAGGTGACCGCGGCTCGGTATGCTGACATGCGGTGCATGATGGCTAGCATGGATGAGGTCATCATTTCTAGAGTGGACATAATGCGCCATTGGGTGAATTTCTTCCCTGCCCTTTATATCTATGCTTTTTTCTTTTAATTATGCTCATTGTTTATTTTCTTCCTCTCTCAGAGGGACCAGTCTACATTCCACCAGGTAGAGTCTGAGAGGCATCGGCTCTATTTCGAGAAATATCAGACCGAGTTAGCCCGTGCTTGAACTGAGATTGAGGCTCTTCGACTGGACAGAGATGGCGCCGAGGGTATTGGGGCGAGCCTCTCGGTGGAGGATTATCTCTCTGGTTGATCTATTTTTTTTGGTTTTGTGTATATAAACTCCTTTTTTTTTTTTTTTTTGAAGAACAACTTATTGTGATCGTTTGTATGACTTTGTACTCACTCACTTTTGTATATCACAATGTCTTCTCTTCCCTAGAGGCACAAAGTTTTACTGATAACTGGTTCAAGTATATGGATACTGAAAAGGTAATTGAAACATTAAGCTGATATCACTTGTTTGCAACATGTATCTGATAGCAGAATCACCACTTCCTGAGTCAAAGCTTCTGGACGTTTAAAATTCTTCAACTAAACTGTTCTGGTTTTAGAGACACCAAAGAGGGAGACCTAAACTAGTGTGAGTCAAACCCGTGAATCCCAAGTAGTTGCACCCTTACGTCTTTGATGACAGTCCCACTAGATTTCTTGAACATTCCTCTTATCCAAGTATTCTTTTCAATCTTGGATCTCATGAAATTCTTGTTTTTCCCTTCTTGCTTGGCAGCGCATAGGCCGGGGTTGATTCCACCAGTCTTGACAACATTTAGGAATTTGTAGGAGACCCATAAAAGAAATCTGTTCCATTTTTTTGAGAATGGCACATGACGTCGCACCCTTTTCCAGATTGCTCAACAAGTTCTGCAACCATCGGAGATATGCCCTTACCTGGAGTTGTCGGGAGGTATTTTCCAGTTATGCAAAAGGGGTATGCTTGCTTTCTGTACTGAACCCGACCTTCTTCTTCAGCTCTATTGTTGTTGAAGATTGCATCCGCTTTGGGAATCTGTTTTATCTCTCTCTTGTCCATGATGAAGAAATCTTCCAAAGTTTTGAAAAGTTACTCCTTCTGCATGACCGGGAGGAACACCTTTCCTTGAAGAGATGCTAACATGCAAGCCTGAAATTCTTCAATAGTTGGGGCTATCCTGTCCTTTCCAAAATGGAAGACATATAATTGAGGAACCCAACATTTGGATGCTTCTTTGGGTAGATCATGATGGAGCTTGAAACATCTGATTCTCCCAAGTATCGACAAATTGAGATTGTCCAGCAACGTAGGACCATTCACATGCATACGGAGGGTCCATTGACCTAACCGTTCATCTAGCCCTTCTTTCTTTGGTCCTCATATAATCCCTGCGTCAAGGATCCTGTTAGCACCCTGGACATTAATAAGTCTTCAAAATAGCCAGCCCCTAACAACCCTAGGTATACTATAAGTCAAAAGGATAGATTTTGAAGGCCAAGTGGCAGGATCTACCGTATTTGCAGGGGACACTGGTTGGCAGGATTATGGAATGGACTAACACAATGCACTCTCTTTTTTTGTTCTTTTTTTTTCTCCTTTTTTTTTTTTTTTTTTTTGAGACCGCACTCAAACACGCCAAGTTGCCTATGTATCCCTTGAGAGGAATCAGGCCGAACGTAGTTCAAGTAGATTAAAGAGTTTAAATGAATTCTTTCTTCAGTTGATCCATGTTGATCAATCCCTGAAGATCTTCTCCATCAAGGTCAGTGAGATGCACCGCTTTTCCTGGCAATATTGCTCTCACTCTATGAGGACCACTTCAATTAGGTCTGAATTTTCCCCTTGGGTCATGTATTAGGGCCCTTTGCTTCCTCCTTCTTTGATATTTTGAGAGTGTACCCCTTTATTGGATGCTCTAGCCATTCTTTGCTGAAATGACTTTCATTCCCTTTTCATTCAAGAGATTGAATCATAGACCTCATTCATTCCCCTTCCAATAGCTGATTGTCAAACAATGCTTGAAAGGTAGGAACCTGAACTTCCATAGGTAAAACGGCCTTTACTTCATATGCTAAAGAATACGGAGTTGCCCTAGCTGAGGTCCGAATTAATGTTTGGTAAGCCCATAAGACCAGTGGGAGCTTCTCGGCCCAGTCATTGTGCACATCTGCCATCTTCTGCAATATGACTTTACATTCTTGTTAGTTGCTTCCACTGCTCTATTGGTTTGAGGCCTGTAGATAGTGGACTTATGCCTTTTTATACCAAATTTAGCACCAAGCTCTTCCACTTTTCCTTGGAGATGCAAGTCCTAATCCGAAATCAATTGTTGAGGTACACCACACCTGCCGACGATTTTTTTTTTATGAACTTTGCTACCTCAGCAGTGGTTAGGACCACATAAGGTTGAGCCTCCACCCACTTGGTGAAATAGTTGATGGCGAATTCGTGCCCATTGGAAGCCTTTGGATTTATTTTTCCAATCACGTCAATTCCCCAAGTAAGAAAGATGGTCATGGGAGATTCAACAAACGTAACCCTGTAGGAGAAATGTGTACAAATATTTGACATCAGTGGCATCCCTTGATGAAAGTGGCACAGTCAGCTTTCGTCCTTGCCCAACAATACTCCATTCTGAGTATTTTCTTGGTAAGCATCCTTGCGATCATATGTGGTCCGTAGATCCCTTGGTGAATTTCTTCCATAATGATCTGAGCTTGTTCCTTACCTGCGCATAGCAGTTGAATGCCATCATAAGACCTTTTATACAACAAGCTTCCTTGGAGAACGAATCGAGTAGCATGCTTTCGCAAATGCTTCTTTTTTCCTTTCGTGAAGTGTTTAGGGTATTTCCTATTAGCTCATACCAAGGGCCTCCCATTCTTAACTGGCTCTCCGTATGTTGGTCCAGTTCCCCCTTCTTTTTTTTTTGGAATTCTCATTTATCATTTTTTTGCTCTTTTCTTTTTTGGAATTCTCATTTTTTTCTTTTTCTCCCCTTTTTTTTTGAAATTCTCATTCATTTTTTTTCTTTTCTTTCTCAGAGGCTTGAAAATGGGTTCGCACATCGCAGTTAAGCGAGTTACAAATCTGCTGATGTATTGGATGCGGCCTAAGAACCTTCATACTTCTTCTCCATCCTTGATGGCGGCACTTTGGTGATGGCTTTTATTTTGTCAGGATCTGCCTGCAAAATGGCCTTATCAATCTATTGATTTGACCATCGACATATGCTTCCAATTCTTGGTGCATCATGTCATGCAGTATGACCGTAGGTGCTCCTTGATACGTTGCCCTGACATTTTTTTTTATCCAAAAGGCATCACCTTGTAGAAAAATGTTCCCCATGGTGTGGTGAAGGCCGTCTTTTCTCGATCCTTTGGGCACTTGCTGATTTGATTGTAGCCAGATAAACCATCCACGAATGATGCAAAGCATCACCCACAGTGTTGTCGACCAGTATGTCAATACGGGGCAATGGAAAATCATCCTTGGGGCTGACCTTATTTAAGTCACGGAGATCAACAGACATTCTAACCTTCCCATCCTTCTTAGGAACTGAGACGATATTGGACAACTCCTGAGGGTATTGAGTCACTTGGAGGAAACCTGCATTCCATTGCTTGATGGCTTCCTCTCTGCTCCATTCCGGCCGTATCCGTCTCAGCTTCTGCTTGACAGGGCGAGTGTCTGGGTATGTAGGTGGCCTGTGCTGCACAATTCCTGGGTTGATGCCAGGCATTTCTTTGTAAGACCAGGCGAAGACTTTCTTGAATTCCTTGAGGAGAAAGTTCATTCAGGATACTTCATCATTATTGAGAGAAGAACCAATTTTGATCATTCGAGGGCATTGGTCAGTTCCCAGATTTGTAAGATGAGTGTCCTCTCAGATGGGTTGAGCTTTTCTTTGCTCCAGTTGTTCTAACAAGTTGTTATGTTAAAATACATTATCATCCTCAAAAGAATAAGAAGAAGAAAGAGACGAGTAATACTGAAATCAGCAATTTTATCTATGATAAGAAGGGGAGTACAGATGGACTCAATGGACTGGAAGTTTCCAACCTTCTTTGGGAAAGGAAATACAAACTCAGAAACAGACTCAGACAGGACTGCATCAGAGCTGACTATAACTTTAGACTCCACAATGTGGAAATTTTCCATCACCCTTGCTCAGTTTGCTATGGATCCTTGCACAGGTTATATGAGACACTGAGCTGCTAGCCCTCCTTCTCCCTCGATGATTACTACCATTTCGAATAGTCCATGCATTCCCTGATCCGTTTGGATTCCAGCCTCGCTTGCTTGATCTGGTTCCACGGCTACCCAATCTACTTCATCTTTGAAGAATACCTTAGTCCCTGGTTGAAACCATGGCTCATTGTTCTCACAATAAGGAAAGTTCTCTCCTTCCTTCATAAGGTAACCATTCAAGGCCTTGAAATAAAGAATGCTTTTGATTGCATGGTTTCTTTGTTCCAAGACACCCTTCTTTGGGATCTTTCTTGGACTGGATCCTAAACCATGAAGGTTAGTGTTGGTTTGTATCTTTGGGAGAGCTGGAATCCCCTGCTGGTTCTTTCCCAATCCCAATCTGGGAAAATATTTCTTCTCCTTCATGATCTTTGCAGATGCCCTGCTCGCCCTATAGACTTGTGCACCCATTAATCTCTTCTTTCTTTCAATTGGCTTGATCAAAAGGGTGGAATCCCCTTATTTGGAATCCTCTTGCAACGTATTCACACCGTGAGTTGGCAAAGGATTTGCAGTTATATTTGGTTGTTACTCAGTTTGAAGTTTGACTTTGCCATCATCGATCAAGTCTTAAATCGCATGCTTGAGGAATATGCATATGTCTGTGTGATGCCCCTTCTGATCATGATAGTGACAATAACGATTGGACTTGTACTATGTAGGTGGATTGTTCAAATCCACATGCTTAGGGGGGACTGTTTGAGTTAAAATAATCCCGCAAGCTTACGGGTCAATCGTAGCTACGGGTCGAACACGAGGAGATATACGCCACTCTATTTAACTAACTTAAAAGTAATGCAAAGTGAACCAAATTAAAGTGTTAAATTAAACTAATTAAATTAATGAAAATTAATGCATCCTAACTCATAAGCATCTAACAAAATTAAGGCATTAAATTGACGTCCTAACACATGAGCATCTAACCTATCAGACTAACGCAAATTGAAAGGAATAAAAAAGCAGCCACACATAATAACCACATAAAAAGGAATAAGGGAATAAAAGTGCATCCACACACGACAACCATATAAAAAAAATAAAAGAAATAGAGGGAGAAGAAGAAGAAGATAGAGAGAGATAGAGGAAAGGGAGAATGAGATTAAGGGTTTAGAGAATGAGATACCTTGATGTGCTTGAATACTTGAATAAACTCACCATGGCTTCCTCTTCTAAATCTCCATGTCTTGTCATCAACATAGGAACTTAGACTAGGAAGCTTTAAACTACAACTATTACAATCATTAAACTAGACTTATGAAATCAAAACTAAGAACTTGAAATCAAAACTAAGAACTTAAGCCAAAAATAGGAAAAGAAGAGAAAATTTCACTAAGTGAATGAAGTAAAAATTACACTAAAAAAACTGAATTAAAATTGAACTAGAAACTAACTAAAAATTTAACTAAAAAACTAACTTCTTACAACCCAAAGGACAAGGGGTATTTATAGGGGGAAGAGAAGAGAAGAGAGAAGAGGGAAGTGTAGGAGAAATATTCCCTAAGAAAAGAGAATATTCTCTTCTCCTTCCTCTTTTACAATGCCTTGAATGCTACGGAAAAAGGAAAAAAATAGAAAGAAGAAGAAGAGAAAATTGTTTGCATAGAACTTCTATTTCTAGAAAAGTAAACTTCCAATTCTAACAAGTGCTTCCTTTTCTTTGTAGATATCTTCTCCAAGCAATAAAATCAAAGATGCTTTGACTTTTCAACTTTCCATAGGTGAGAGAATATCTTTCAAAATAAATCTCTCCCAAGTAGAATTCCAAAAGTGCCCTTGAGAAGTTGGAGGAGAGAGAGAGTAAGGGTAATGACTAGGATTCCTTCAAGAATAAATAAAATACCCATTCTGTCCTTCAAAAAACGTGGAGCATGGGGTGCTTATATAGGCCTCACCATTGTGTTCCTTGCAAAAAATCACCCAAAATAGACCCAAATTTCGTCCAATTTGGAGTTGGGGAGCCCAAGATATCTCTAGTTGAAGTTGTACTGTCCAGAGCCCACCAAATGGAATCTTTCGGGTACAGGAAATATAACTTCTGGTTATTGCATTAAGGCTCCTAGAATCCGAATTTTTGCTTCACTTTGTCCCCGACCGAATGTCAATAATTACAAATAAACCCTTACAGACCATTTTTGCACGTCGTTATGAAAACGGCCGTAACTTCTTCGTTTCAACTCGGAATCAAGTGTCGTTTGAACCGTTGCGAAGCTGACTCGATAGGCTACGTATCCAGGTCATTAACACCTCCAAACAGCTTAAAAACATTTCCTTAATATCATCTCCTCCATTTTCACAAGAATTCACCTAAAACCTAAAAAGCACAAGAAAGCACCGAGTAACTCTATCCAATGTGGTAAAATGTATGCTTTATGCCCTAAGATTTCACACATAAATGTGCTCATTAGATTCTCCCACACTTTAACGTTACTTGTCCTCAAGTAAAGCAAAAACAAAAACTAACCTAGAATGCAAAAAATCCTAATTCACTTTGGTAGGAATCATGGTTGCACTTAGCTTGTGCAACAAGCCTTTAAACTCCTAGGTTACCCCTAGTGGACGAGTAGTGTCTCATGGGTGTTTGCAGTGATATACATCCAAAATTCAATTGTAAATGAATACTATAAATTTTAATCATGGCATAAGTAGGACAGTGCATATAATCCCAAAAAGTGTTCAACTAAAGATCAAGGAGCCAAAGGTTCCCCCACACTTGAATTTTATCCCCCTCATCAATTCAAATAATAAGCATGCATCAAGATTAAGGGATCTCCTCATATTTTCTGAACACTACTCACCTTCAAGTAAACCACTCATAATATCAATGGAACCAAAGACTTAGGCTTTGAGTATTTTTTACCATACTTTCTTTTCAGGCATTAAAGCAAAAGCTTTTTTTTTCTTTCTCAACAACAAACTCTTTTTCTACTCCACTACTGTTCCTTGAATGACATGGTAGAGCATACACCAGACACCCAAATACTTGGTAGCTTCACTTTTTGTATATATCCATAAGACATTGAGACATTGATGCAAGAGTTTTTTTTTTTTTTTGAGTTTCCTTCCAAGGAATTTCGATCAAGTCACCCTGCTTCATGAGGTACAATGCCCTGTCTAGTCCCAAGGAATTCCACTTTCTTTTCTGTTCCTTGTTTTTTTTTTTTTTCATTCACTTCCACTTTCATGCCTTGCCTTACCACAAACAAATTGGTCTCAACTACTAGCCAAAAGATCAAAGGGTCCATAAAACACATAGAGTAATCTAGCCATCAAATGAAATAACGCTCATATTTTCAAACTCAATCCCCATCACCGGATACAAACCAACTATCGTCCTTGAAAAGGGATTTTTTATTATTTCGCATGCTAGGACACCTAATTCCCTCTCTCTCTCGTTTTGCAATCAAAGAGACATATGCACAAAACCAAATTATTGCCACAATCAAAATTCACCAATTAAGCCCAACATCCCCCCACACTTAATTCATGCAGTGTCCTCAATGCATGCATAAAAGAAAAAAATATATGGACAAGGGAGGAGATGAAGGGGCTTACCAGATATAATCAACAAAGAGGATCATGAAGAGTCATGAGCTCTACAAAAAGTGCTAGGAGCAGCAATAGAAATCTCAATCCATGGCCAGTAAATGGAGTAATAGCTTTCGAACCAGAAAACACTCGACCATGAATTTTAATAAAGCGAGAAATAATACGAAAGTTAAGCACAACTGAGAAATATCCAATAGAAAAATCTGTCCTTATGGGACAATGAAAAATGAAGGCAATAAAACTCAGGCCATAAATCCTTCCCTTCTCTCCCATTTGCAATGTAGAACACCTATCATTCTTTAAAAAATCAACCAAAAACGGATCACAATAAGCATAAAAAGGATTATGAATAACCGCATCTAAATAATCATAAAAAATTGGAGGTTTACTCAAATCAATCCTAACAATACAACTATCCGCTCTTTGCATAACTTGGTTTGTCAAATAAGGATCATGAAAATATGCTTGAAAGGCATTATGACTAACATTGTCCTCCTCAATAAAATCGTCAAACCTAGGAGGTTTGAAAAAATCAATATGTGAGACAATGGAATCCTCAAAATGACAATTATCTAAGTTTTCCAAAGAGAGAGGGGAGATCGAATTTCCTGGCTTTCTATGTTATCATGAAAATCTGATTCTAAATCAATAAATTCACTAGGCTCACTAAAATCAAAAATTTCAGGCAAAAGGTGGACTTCCCCAGGTAGCTCATCAAACCTCGCTTCACTAATATCTTGAGGAGACTCAATCTCAACAAATAAATCATCATGAAAAGCAGCTTGTTGGGAAGGACTCTCATTAACCTCAAACTGGGGTGGTGGACTTTCAATATCATTAAATTGGGGATGGGGCGGTTCAGGCTGACTAGGTAATGTACCCGTTTCCTCCTCCTGTAACATGGTTATCAGTTGAGAGAGTTGCTTCTCCATGGTATTTTGGCTTGTCGTGAGAAGGTCTATGTATTTCTCAAGCTCATTCAGTCTGGCCTCCTCACCCATGTTTTGAACCTCAAGGGGTTGGTGATATGGTTCAAGGAGAGGTGGCCCATTGAGATTTAATGGAGGGTTGGGCATTGGAAGACCAAACTGACCATGATATTGGAAATTGGGTGGTCCAGCTTGGTTATTCCATTGATTCCACAAGAAATCGGGATGATCACTCCACCCCTGATTGTAAGTGCCAAAAGAATTATATTGAAATTGAAGACTCACATTCTCTTCACCATAGTTACCCCCCTAAAGATTAGGGCATCCTTCCATAACATGGATTGTTTGGGGATGTGACCAATCAAAATTTTTGGAAAACCCATAGTTGGGTTGGGGAGCAAAATTGTACTGGGGTGGTGCAAAATTGTTCTCTATCTCACTACATTTGGCTTCCCTAACTTTGTTTAAACATTTCCTCCAAAATCATGGTTGCCTTAGCATAGGTCCATCTTTCCCCCAAAGTCTTATTTGGAAGTGTATCTGCCATAATTCTAAACTAACCACCTATCCCAAATTGAGGTCTCCCATAAAAAAAAAAAATTTAAAGAAAAATAAAAGACTAGAAAAAAAAATACTAAAAACAAGAGGGAGCCCAAGGTAGATAGTGTATCTATCCCTATGAAATCGAAACAATGATTCCAAAGCTGTAAGGTTGTCATATAGGTTGACAGCAAGGGAACCCGTATAGTCTTCATGAGCCACCTACGGGAGACTCCAAATGGATTCTGATGTAGGGTGGAGGACTACTATACGTTTATGTTTCCAACGCTCTCACTATGTCGCTTTCCTGTTATCAAGAGTGGTCACCTCCAAAGATAAGTCACATGCCAATCCAAACCACCAAACGAATCAAGGGGCACCAAGATTTGCTGGGTTTGGGCATATGAAAGACTTTAGATTGGGCGCATACTATTTGAAACAGAAGAGAGAAACAAGAAGAGGTTTTCAAAAACCATTTTTTTTTTTTAAGAGAAGGGGAGAAAGAGAAGAAACTAAAGCACTTCGAATTACTTAAAAATCAGAAAAATAAAGTGGTCAATAATCTCCCCGACAACGGCGCCAAAAACTTATTTGAGTTAAAATAATACCGCAAGCGTACGGGTCAATCGTAGCTACGGATCAAACACGAGGAGATATACGCCACTCTATTTAACTAACTTAAAAGTAATGCAAAGTAAACCAAATTAAAGTGCTAAATTAAACTAATTAAATTAATGGAAATTAATGCATCCTAACTCATAAGCATCTAACAAAATTAAGGGATTAAATTGGCGTCCTAACACATGAGCATCTAACCTATCAGACTAATGCAAATTGAAAGGAATAAAAAAGCAGCCACACATAATAATCACATAAAAAGGAATAAGGGAATAAAAGTGCATCCACAAACCACAACCATATAAAAAAAATAAAAGAAATAGAGGGAGAAGAAGAAGAAGATAGAGAGATAGAGGAAAGGGAGAATGAGATTAAGGGTTTAGAGAATGAGATACCTTGATGTGCTTGAATACTTGAATAAACTCACCATGGCTTCCTCTTCTAAATCTCCATGTCTTGTCATCAACATAGGAACTTAGACTAGAAAGCTTTAAACTACAACTATTACAACTATTAAACTAGACTTATGAAATCAAAACTAAGAACTTGAAATCAAAACTAAGAACTTAAGCCAAAAATAGGAAAAGAAGAGAAAATTTCACTAAGTGAATGAAGTAAAAATTACACTAAAAAAACTGAATTAAAATTGAACTAGAAACTAACTAAAAACTTAACTAAAAAACTAACTTCTTACAACCCAAAGGGCAAGGGGTATTTATAGGGGGAAGAGAAGAGAAGAGAGAAGAGGGAAGTGTAGGAGAAATATTCCCTAAGAAAAGAGAATATTCTCTTCTCCTTCCTCTTTTACAATGCCTTGAATCCTAAGGAAAAAGGAAAAAAATAGAAAGAAGAAGAAGAGAAAATTGTTTACATAGAACTTCTATTTCTAGAAAAGTAAACTTCCAATTCTAACAAGTGCTTCCTTTTCTTTGTAGATATCTTCTCCAAGAAATAAAATCAAAGATGCTTTGACTTTTCAACTTTCCATAGGTGAGAGAATATCTTTCAAAATAAATCTATCCCAAGTAGAATTCCAAAAGTGCCCTTGAGAAGTTGGAGGAGAGAGAGAGTAAGGGTAATGACTAGGATTCCTTCAAGAATAAATAAAATATCCATTCTGTCCTTCAAAAAACGTGGAGAATGGAGTGCTTATATAGGCCTCACCATTGTGTTCCTTGCAAAAAATCACCCAAAATAGACCCAAATTTTGTCCAATTTGGAGTTGGGGAGCCTAAGATATTTCAAGTTGAAGTTGGACTGTCCAGAGCCCTCCAAATGGAATCTTTCGGGTACAGGAAATATAACTTCTGGTTATTGCATTATAGCCCCTAGAATCCGAACTTCTGCTTCACTTTGTCCCCGGCCAACTGTCAATAATTACAAATAAACCCTTATAGACCATTTTCGCGCGTCGTTATCAAAACGGCCGTAACTTCTTCGTTTCAACTCAGAATTAAGTGTCGTTTGAACCGTTACGAACCTGACTCGATGGGCTACGCATCCAAGTCATTAACACCTCTACACAGCTTAAAAACATTTCCTTAACATCATCTTCTCCATTTTCATAAGAATTCAACTAAAACCTGAAAAGCACAAGAAAGCACCGAGTAACTCTATCCAATGTGGTAAAATATATGCTTTATGCCATAAGATTTCACACATAAATGTGCTCATCAGATTCCCCCACACTTGAACGTTACTTGTCCTCAAGTAAAGCAAAAACAAAAACTAACCTAGAATGCAAAAAATCCTAACTCACTTTGGTAGGAATCACGGTTGCACTTAGCATGTGCAACAAGCCTTTAAACCCCTAGGTTACCCCTAGTGGACGAGTTGTGTCTCGTGGGTGTTTGCAGTGAATATACATCCAAAATTCAATTGTAAATGAATACTGCAAATTTTAATCATGGCATAAGTAGGACAGTGCACATAATCCCAAAAAGTGTTCAACTAAAGATCAAGGAGCCAAAGGTTCCCCCACACTTGAATTTTATCACCCCACATCAATTCAAATAATAAGCATGCATCAAGATTAAGGGATCTCCTCATAGTTTCTGAACACTACTCACCTTCAAGTAAACCACTCATAATATCAATGGAACCAAAGACTTAGGCTTTGAGTATTGTTTACCATACTTTCTTTTTCAGGCATTAAAGCAAAAGCTTTTTTTTTCTTTCTCAACAACAAACTCTTTTTCTACTCCACTACTGTTCCCTGAATGACATGGTGGAGCATACACCAGACACCCAAATACTTGGTAGCTTCACTTTTTGCATATATCCATAAGACATTGAGACATTGATGCAAGAGTTTTTTTTTTTTTTTGAGTTTCCTTCCAAGGAATTTCGATCAAGTCACCCTGCTTCATGAGGCACAATGCCCTGTCTATTCCCAAGGAATTCCACTTTCTTTTCTGTTCCTTGTTTTTTTTTTTTTTCATTCACTTCCACTTTCATGCCTTGCCTTGCCACAAACAAATTGGTCTCAACTACTAGCCAAAAGATCAAGGGTCCATAAAACACATAGAGTAATCTAGCCATCAAATGAAATAACGCTCATATTTTCAAACTCAATCCCTGTCACCGGATACAAACCAACTATCGTCCTTGAAAAGGGATTTTTTATCATTTCGCATGCTAGGACACCTAATTCCCTCTCTCTCTCTGTTTGCAATCAAAGAGACATATGCACAAAACCAAACTATTGCCACAATCAAAATTCACCAATTAAGCCCAACATCCCCCCGCACTTAATTCATGCAGTGTCCTCAATGCATGCATAAAAGAAAAAAATATATGGACAAGGGAGGAGATAAAGGGGCTTACCAGATATAATCAACAAAGAGGATCATGAAGAGTTATGAGCTCTACAAAAAGTGCTAGGAGTAGCAATAAAAATCTCAATCCATGCCCAGTAAATGGAGAAATAGCTTTTGAACCAGAAAACACTCGACCATGAATTTTAGTAAAGCGAGAAATAATACGAAAGTTAAGTATAACTGAGAAATATCCAATAGAAAAATTTGTCCTTATGGGACAGTGAAAAATGATGGCAATAAAACTCAGGCCATAAATCCTTCCCTTCTCTCCCATTTGCAATGTAGAACACCTATCATTCTTTGAAAAATCAACCAAAAATGGATCACAATAAGCATAAAAAGGATTATGAATAACCGCATCTAAATAATCATAAAAAATTGGAGGTTTACTCAAATCAATCCTAGCAATACAACTATCCGCTCTTTGCATAACTTGGTTTGTCAAATAAGGATCATGAAAATATGCTTGAAAGGCATTATGACTAACATTGTCCTCCTCAATAAAATCGTCAAACCTAGGAGGTTTGAAAAAATCAATATGTGAGACAATGGAATCCTCAAAATGACAATTATCTAAGTTTTCCAAAGAGAGAGGGGGAGATCGAATTTCCTGGCTTTCTATGTTATCATGAAAATCTGATTCTAAATCAATAAATTCACTAGGCTCACTAAAATCAAAAATTTCAGGCAAAAGGTAGACTTCCCCAGGTAGCTCATCAAACCTCGCTTCACTAATATCTTGAGAAGACTCAATCTCAACAAATAAATCATCATGAAAAGCAGCTTGTTGGGAAGGACTCTCATTAACCTCAAACTGGGGTGGTGGACTTTCAATATCATTAAATTGGGGATGGGGCGGTTCAGGCTGACTAGGTAATGTACCCGTTTCCTCCTCCTGTAACATGGTTATCAGTTGAGAGAGTTGCTTCTCCATGGTATTTTGGCTTGTCATGAGAAGGTCTATGTATTTCTCAAGCTCATTCAGTTTGGCCTCCTCACCCATGTTTTGAAACTCAAGGGGTTGGTGATATGGTTCAAGGAGAGGTGGCCCATTGAGATTTAATGGAGGGTTGGGCATTGGAAGACCAAACTGACCATGATATTGGAAATTGGGTGGTCCAGCTTGGTTATTCCATTGATTCCACAAGAAATCGGGATGATCACTCCACCCCTGATTGTAAGTGCCAAAAGAATTGTATTGAAATTGAAGACTCACATTCTCTTCACCATAGTTACCCCCATAAAGATTAGGGCATCCTTCCATAACATGGATTGTTTGGGGATGTGACCAATCAAAATTTTTGGAAAACCCATAGTTGGGTTGGGGAGCAAGATTGTACTGAGGTGGTGCAAAATTGTTCTCTATCTCACTACATTTGGCTTCCCTAACCTGTTTAAACATTTCCTCCAAAATCATGGTTGCCTTAGCATAGGTCCATCTTTCCCCCAAAGTCTTATTTGGAAGTGTATCTGCCATAATTCTAAACTAACCATCTATCCCAAATTGAGGTCTCCAATAAAAAAAAAAAATTTAAAGAAAAATAAAAGACTAGAAAAAAAAAATACTAAAAACAAGAGGGAGCCCAAGGTAGATAGTGTATCTATCCCTCAGAAATCGAAACAATGATTCCAAAGCTGTAAGGTTGCCATATAGGTTGACAGCAAGGGAACCCGTATAGTCTTCACGAGCCACCTACGGGCGACTCCAAATGGATTCTGATGTAGGGTGGAGGACTACTATACGTTTATATTTCCAACGTTCTCACTATGTTGCTTTCCTGTTATCAAGAGTGGTCACCTCCAAAGATAAGTCACATGCCAATCCAAACCACCCAACGAATCAAGGGGCACCAAGATTGGTTGGGTTTGGGCATATGAAAGACTTTAGATTGGGCGCACACTATTTGAAACAGAAGAGAGAAACAAGAAGAGGTTTTCAAAAACCATTTTTTTTTTTTTTAAGAGAAGAGGAGAAAGAGAAGAAACTAAAGCACTTTGAATTACTTAAAAATCAGAAAAATAAAGTGGTCAATAATCTCCCCGGCAACGGCGCCAAAAACTTGTTTGAGTTAAATTAATGCTGCAAGCATACGGGTCAATCGTAGCTACGGGTCAAACACGAGGAGATATACGCCACTCTATTTAACTAACTTAAAAGTAATGCAAAGTGAACCAAATTAAAGTGTTAAATTAAACTAATTAAATTAATGAAAATTAATGCATCCTAACTCATAAGCATCTAACAAAATTAAGGGATTAAATTGGCGTCCTAACACATGAGCATCTAACCTATCAGACTAACGCAAATTGAAAGAAATAAAAAAGCAGCCACACATAATAACCACATAAAAAGGAATAAGGGAATAAAAGTGCATCCACAAACCACAACTATATAAAAAAAATAAAAGAAATAGAGGGAGAAGAAGAAGAAGATAGAGAGAGATAGAGGAAAGGGAGACTGAGATTAAGGGTTTAGAGAATGAGATACCTTGATGTGCTTGAATACTTGAATAAACTCACCATGGCTTCCTCTTCTAAATCTCCATGTCTTGTCATCAACATAGGAACTTAGACTAGGAAGCTTTAAACTACAACTATTACAACCATTAAACTAGACTTATGAAATCAAAACTAAGAACTTGAAATCAAAACTAAGAACTTAAGCCAAAAATAGAAAAAGAAGAGAAAATTTCACTAAGTGAATGAAGTAAAAATTACACTAAAAAAACTGAATTAAAATTGAACTAGAAACTATCTAAAAACTTAACTAAAAAACTAACTTCTTACAACCCAAAGGGCAAGGGGTATTTATAGGGGGAAGAGAAGAGAAGAGAGAAGAGGGAAGTGTAGGAGAAATATTCCCTAAGAAAAGAGAATATTCTCTTCTCCTTCCTCTTGTACAATGCCTTGAATCCTAAGGAAAAAGGAAAAAAATAGAAAGAAGAAGAAGAGAAAATTGTTTACATAGAACTTCTATTTCTAGAAAAGTAAACTTCCAATTCTAACAAGTGCTTCCTTTTCTTTGTAGATATCTTCTCCAAGAAATAAAATCAAAGATGCTTTGACTTTTCAACTTTCCATAGGTGAGAGAATATCTTTCAAAATAAATCTCTCCCAAGTAGAATTCCAAAAGTGCCCTTGAGAAGTTGGAGGAGAGAGAGAGTAAGGGTAATGACTAGGATTCCTTCAAGAATAAATAAAATACCCATTCTGTCCTTCAAAAAACGTGGAGCATGGGGTGCTTATATAGGCCTCACCATTGTGTTCCTTGCAAAAAATCACCCAAAATAGACCCAAATTTCGTCCAATTTGGAGTTGGGGAGCCCAAGATATCTCAAGTTGAAGTTGGACTGTCCAGAGCCCACCAAATGGAATCTTTCGGGTACAAGAAATATAACTTCTGGTTATTGCATTAAGGCCCCTAGAATCCGAACTTCTGCTTCACTTTATCCTCGGCCGACTGTCAATAATTACAAATAAACCCTTACAGATCATTTTCGTGCGTCGTTATGAAAAGCGGCCGTAACTTCTTCATTTCAACTCGGAATCAAGTGTCGTTTGAACTGTTGCGAAGCTGACTCGATGGGCTACTCATCCAAGTCATTAACACCTCTAAACAGCTTAAAAACATTTTCTTAACATCATCTCCTCCATTTTCACAAGAATTCACCTAATACCTGAAAAGCACAAGAAAGCACCGAGTAACTCTATCCAATGTGGTAAAATGTATGCTTTATGCCCTAAGATTTCACACATAAATGTGCTCATCAGGGACCGAGTCAATCATTCTTTCCTTTTTGAGCTTGATGAACAACAGTGTTGGCGTCATTCCTCCGAAGTTGAAGGCTCTTTTGGGTGGTTTCAGCTCCGCCTGGATCGCAAGAGGTGTGGTCCTTGTGGTGATTACTTGTACTTCTGTCATCTGGCGGCTTGTTCCTGTTGCATTTGCTTCTTTTGCTTTTGAACTTTTCCTTCCGAATACGCTCCCGTAGCCTCTCGGTTTACACTTGGTGCTTGTTTCTCCTTGAAGATCTTATCTTCCATCTTCTCCCCAGTGGTCATGAGTGCATCGAAGGTCAAATTTTCAAGCAAGATCTCTACTTGTTCTTTTTTTGTGGGATAATTCCATATGTTTGTAGTCTTCTCCCTGCATCTCGCAATGAAATTCAAAAATTCTTCGTGGAGCAAAGTCTTTAGCTCCTTTTTAGTGATGTCCATCTCAGTATTATATGCATACTGCTTTATAAAGGCCTTTACCATAGATGCCCATGACCGGGTCTGGGTATGATCCAGTTGAGCCAACCATTTTGATGCGGATCCCGCTAGAGAATATAGAAAGACCTGTCTCCACTGATTTTTCATAAGTCCCCAAGATCTAGCAATGGTGACGAAGATCTTGAGGTGAGCTCTAGGGTCACCTGATCCGTCGAACTTGTCCAACTTCCACTTGAAATCTTCAGGGATTTTCCCTACAGGGAAGAACACCAATTTTTTTATTTACTCTTGTCTTTGACTGCCACCTCAAGCTCTTCAACCCTTTCTCTTATTTTCTTTTCCACCTCAGTTTTGGGGGGATCCGCAAATCGACTGTCATCTCCTTCTTTTACCAGTATGGTGCTCAGAGTTTTGGGGGTCATAGAGGGAGTTCTTCTTACTTCTTGTTTCGCAGATCCAGGTGCGGACCCTCCTTTGGAAATTTCATGGACTGATTGCGCCAATTGTTCCACGAGTTGTCGTACTTCTACCACATTTGTTTGCAATCTCTCTATTTGGTGCTCTATACGACTTTCAAATAGGTGATCGTCCATTGGATCCATGATGCTCTCAAGTGATATCTCAGCCGATGAACTGGATGAATAGGAAGAGGATGGGGAACTTGAAAAGGATGATGGACTGGCTTAGATCAACCTTCCATCTTGTCGGGCCCAGACTGGTGAGAACGGCTTTCTTTTTTTTTTTGGATATGGAATTGTGCCTCTACGAAAAAGAAAAATCCTTGTTTAGATACTAAGAGTGAGTTTTATTTGAATAAAAAGCTTCCAAAATCAAACAATCAAGGATAAGTTTTTTTTTTTCTTTTCCTTTTTTTATATATATATTTTTTATTTTATTTTATTTTGGCTCAAGTAATTGAAGTTGTCATCAGAATTTCTAATATTGTAGAAACTCCCTCAGATCATTCTTCAAATGCCATCGTCGCCCAAACATTTCTTAAGAGGAAAAATAAACAAACAAAGAAGGAAGCCTAGTTTCTGGTTCTTGATGATTATATCTTGAATCAATATGAGGTGCCCCATTTTCGAGGGACATGTAGAATTCCATTGGACGGGAGTGGACCTCCATCTTTCTCCGAGGGACTATCGCGGGACTATGGAATTCCCTACTCTGGGCGGCATCTCGTATTGAAGCCAGATTAATCATCAAGTGACCTTAAACTCAGTCCTTCTTAAAGCTAACAAGGGTTAGTTTGTGTCGTACCCTAATCATATATGGTCTATTTTCGTACATGATGCATGCAACGGGTAGGCTAGTAGGACAGAAATAGGTCATCCTTGACAGAACCGATATACCTGTCGCTTACGCGAGTCATCAGTACGTAGATCTTTTAATATACCTGGAGAGTAGGTCACACAATCTCAGAGTAATCATGCTAGTGCCTTTTTTGAGTGGCTAAAGCACCCCACAGCGCACTAGTGATTACCCTTGCTGGTGATTCTAAACTCGTACAGTAAATATCAAAGGCTGTGGCTTCGCCGTGAATTACCCATGACTACTCATGGGGTCCAACGAATAACCACGAGGTAAATGTGTTCCCATGCTCTGTGTGTGTGCATGAAAGTGGTACATGAAGCGGCTATCATCCGATCTCAGAGTACTTAGTATGACGTACCTCACCTCCTCGGGGTAAAGGTATGACAGGGAGTACCCTCATCGTTTGATTTCACTTCGAGTATTATGCATGATGTAGTTAGTACACAGAAAAGTTAGCCACACAGGTTTTCATAAAAAAATTAGAGAGAATATTCTTGTATTTTTCGGTAGCATATATTTTAGAAAGCTTGACCTCAAGTAGATGTTTATCCACGTATTCCCCAGTGAAGTCACCACTATAAGTACCGCGGTCCCCGGTGATGGGGTTTCCTCAGCCTTATTGGCGACAAACTATCGGTCTGGTATTATGGGAGTATTATTTTGATACATTATCATGGGATAAGGGTCATACTTCATAAAAATATAAGAAAGAAAATGAGGAGTCGCCACCTAGGGTTAGGGCCTAGGACCCGATGAGTGTAGCCCAATCCGTTATGAACGGAAATGGGCTACATGATTCCATTGGTCTGGTTAGAGATTCGGGTAAGGGGTCAGGTTACAAACATGGGAAGGTGTTAGGCACCCATCTTGCCCGACAAAAATTGATCTTTCTGTTATAAATGCTAAAAGGTCGAATATTCTTTCTTCATAACGTATGACTACATAATGTACATTCTATTTACACTATATACATTAAAATGGGAAAACACAAAGGACTACATTATAATGACAAAAGTGCAATGATTATACCTTCATAGGGGTATATCTCAGATCTTGACGATCCCCTGGCTCAGGGAAGATGGATGAATGGACCAACACCAGTTCTTTGAACAAGGTAACGGCTCTCTGGATGTGTCTTTCGTTATTTGTAAATGGACAGAATAATGGCTAATAAAAAAGGAAGTTTCATTATCTATAAGCAGACAGAATAATGATGTGACTAGGATGGGATCGCTCTTCGGATGTGTGTGGGTAATCGACGGATCTACCCACAACTCGAAACACCGCTAAAAATTCGCTCAAAAAGGCTTGGAAGAGGGCAAAAATTGGATTGGGAGGGACTCCTAGGCTTGGAATTGCTTCAAATGAGGGGAGGGGGACTCTCCTATTTATAGGGGTGTTCCACACTCATGCGCCCGGGTAAGTCTTCCACGGCGCCGTGGATGATGTCATCCCTACTGCGATATCGTAGCTCTCCACGACTGCGTGGTTCCTTACCCTACTGCCGTAGGAGGCCTCCACAGGGCTGTGGGGCACTGTCTACGGTGCCGTGGACAGTGTGGTCCCCCTCTTTCCACTTTTTTTAGCCTAAATGGGTTTTTTTTTGTGTTTAAAATGTGTCTGAGCCCATGGGCTCTGTCTTTCTGGTCTTAGGAAAGGGAAAGGGGTACGACGTCCATCGTCCGTGTCCCGTTATCATCATCGGCAAGGGGTGACAAAATTCAGTGTCTACACTGCCTTATAGAGGCATTTTGGTAATTATTGTCATTTTGAGCTGATTTGCCTTTTTGGTATTTACAATATCTCATACATATGTTATCTCATATAAATGCATTTAGTCATATTTAGATCAGTAGTGATGTTCAAACATGACTTTATTTGCATTTTATGCCTTTATGTCCTCCAAGGTTGTTTGGGTAATTTCCATTATTTTATGCTGGTTTGCATATTTAATGTCTTGAGATGCATGATCATGATATTTTGACCTTAGATCAATCTTGCATATTGTTATATGAACCTTTATTTAGAGAGAATATGTGAATCCTAGCATCTAACATGAAGGACCGGCTCCTCCTAGCGGAATGGGATGCGTAAAACCTTCCCATCTCCATAACTTGACCTTTTACCCATTCTCTGTTCAGATCACATAGAATCAATCATATCCCTTTCCTCTAACCAGGATTTGGGCTACCTATTTAGGATTATAGGCCCCTTTACAACCTAGGTGGTGACTCCCTTCTGTTATTGTGCTTTCCTCGCACCCCCATTACCGGTTTATAAGAGTGATCCACAACACACCTTTCATTCAATTCAAGTCGATAAGGAAAAAGGGGCATCAATGCCATTGCGGCACTACGACAACAACCCCACGAGAAGAGGGTTTGTCACCGGTTCGGCTCGCGTTGTAGCTATAGAGAGTATCTGTCAGATGAGTTTAGGGAAAATCTCACTTCGCAAGGGATTGTTAGCAGTTAACAAATCCAGGAAAACCATAACAAAATGGTATCTCTGAGCTACGCAATCGGACTTTATTAGATATGGTTGAACAATGCTTACTTACAGTGAGCTAACTCTATCTTTCTGAGGGTTTTCCTTAGAAACGGTGATTTATATTTTGAATAGGTTTACAGCAAAATCTGTTGATAAGATACATTTTGAATTGTGGAAAGCATGTAACCCTAACATACAACATCTTAGGGTATAGGGTTGCATCGGACATGTGTGAAATCAATAGATAGATAAGCTGAAATCCAGGACTTCAAAGTGATATTTCTTGGATTACCCTAAAGGCACAATAGGTTTCTATTTCTATAACCCCATTGACCAAAAAGTCATTGTAAGTAAACATGTTACTTTTTTGGAGGAGGAGATGTTGACTAAGAAAACTCAACGTGTAGTCTTTGAGGAATTATCAGATAACTCAGAAACTCCATTTCCTGAAGTGAGACCAATCAACATACCCAATGAAAATGGCACATCTAAAGTGCCTCGATGTAGTACTAGGACAATTAGATCACCCACTAGATTTACTCTTCTTACGAAAAGAAAAGACTATGGAAGAGTTTCACATGGTTTCGGTTGAATCGGATGATAATCCGATAACATACTCTGAAGCACTTAAGGATGTGGATGCCACTAAGTGTAGAAGCGATGCACTTTGAAATCGATTCAATAGATTGAAATAAGGTATGGACTCGGTTGATCCACCACACGGCGTAAAGTCATTGGATGCAAGTGGATCTTAAAGAGGAAGAAGGGCCTTGATGGAAGGTTGAAAGATTCAAAGCGAGACGGTGGCCAAAGGATATACCCAAAGAAGAGGGTATAGATTATAAGAATTTTTTTCCTAGCAAGTATGATGAAATCCATCAGGATTTTAATATCCATTATTGCATACTATGACTATGAGATCGGCAAATGCACGTGCAAATCGCATTTCGAATGGATTTCTTGATGAAGAAATCTACATGCAACAATCGGAGGTCTCTTCCTTAGAGGAAGAAGGAAAACTATGCAAGTTGTAAAGGTCTATTTATGGAATGAAGTAGGATTCTAGTAGCTAGAACATTAGATTTGTTCAATCAATCAAACCATTTGGCTTTGATCAAAACATGGATGAACCGTGCATTTATAAGTAGATGGAGTGGGAGTGCGGTGTTTTTTCATATTGTAAGTAGATGACATGTTGTTCATCGATAATGATATGGGGTTTCTTTCATCAGTTAAGCAGTAGTTATCCATTACTTTTTCTATAAAAGATCTCGGTGAAGACGACTATATCCTAGGTATCAAACTCATTAGAGATCGTTGAAGACAAATGCCAGGATTGTTATAGTGTACCTATATAGATAAAATCTTTGCCAGATTTAGTATGGACAACTCCATGAGAGGAAGTGTTCCTTTTTAGCATGGAGTCATTCTTTTCAAATCTCAGAGTCCTCGGACTCAAAAGGAAATCGAAGAGATGAAGAGGATTTCCTATGCCTCGAGTAGTAGGCAGTCTTATATATTCTATATTGTGTATGAGGTCAAACATTTGCTATGCACTAGGTATTGTGAGCCGTTACCAGTCTACTCCCGGACGAGAGCATTGGACTGTTGTGAAAAATATCCTTAAGTATTTGAGAAGGACTAAAGATTACTTCTTATTTTATAAATATGATTAATTGTCAATTCTTGGATACATAGACTCAGATTGATGGTATATCTAATAAGAGTTGGTGCCATTGCTTGTAGGAATGCAAAACAGAAATCAATAATCGATTCCACTATCGAAGTAGAATACCTTGTAGCATGTGATGTGGCAAAGGAAGGTGTTTGGCTTAGGAAGTTCCTATCAGACTTGGAGGTAGTCCCTGAGCTAGTCAAATGCCTTATTTCCTTGTTATATGATAACAGAGAGGCAATTGCTCAAGCAAAAGAGCCTAGGGCTCATCGGAGGAACAAGTACATGCGGCGGAAGTATCACCTCATCGAGAGATTATCCAAGCAAGGTGACGTGAGTATCTTCTTGAGTGTCTGAAACACACATGGAGGGCATGAGTTTAAAATACATGGAAAATTGGCTTTGATGTACAAGTGAGAGATTGTTGGATTTATGTGTCCATCAAACCCAGTTTACCTTAAATTGAACTGTTCATTTGTTTTGGTTTAATTTTATCATATGCCATATACATTTTTTGAGCATTATGTGTCCCTAAGTTTACACTTTAAATGGTAGTCACAACTAGGGTTTAGGTTGGGCACCCTTATCATATATTCATCTTACTGGGTACGCCTAGACATGTTGATGCTAGGGTATGAATGTAAGTACACATATGGATGTGTATTGACATAAAATATTTTTGTGTCGATTCCTACATGTGTTAGGGCCAGATATAGGTTTGGGATAGACATGTGTCACCGAAACTTAGTGCCTAGAGGATCTTGTCACTGCAAAATGTGAACAGTACACGCACTTTGGTTCATTAATGACTAAGGTTCTATGATCCAAAGCTGATGTATTAGGAATGTGTGAACATTTTGTGAGTGAAAGAGTCACTCAACATGGTCTCCATCTGCCCAATTGGAGAACATCAAGAGAGATATTGTCTGTGGATGGTTGGATCAGAATCTAGATCTAGTACCATTTTAGAAATGGTTTGCAAACATATATTTTCACATAAGATAATACATAAGATGATACTTATATATATGTTTAAAATAAAGTGTTTAATTGATTTTGCGGATCCGATCACATACACATATGCTCTAATATGGACATGTTCTATGGAATGGGGTTTTGGCAGTATTTAAATACATGCCCTAAATCCTATAACAACGATGTTGATTAGTGGAGGGTTGGTACATAATAAAGTATTACTATGTAAGGGTATTTTTAAGATTTATAAATTAAATAACTAATAATTTACTTTCCCATTTAGATTTTGTCTTCGCCAATTAGAAAAGTACTAGGAAGGGATGTTGGGATTTAGGTCAACTTGTTGGAGAGAGAGAGTCAGACTCTCACAAGGACTGCAAAAGGGGCACTTTAGAACCCCACATATTAAAGTCACAAGGGAAGAGGAGCCGGATATAGCTTTGGCGCAGTTTTCTGGTCTCCCCCCACCTTGGCCGAATTACTCTCTCTCTCTCTCTCTCTCTCTCTCTCTCACACAGTTTTTCTTGGAGAAGATTGTTGTGTTGGCTTGAGAAACCTTGGTTGCATAAAAAAGGTTCAAGAATATCATTCTTGATGTGCTTTTTGGAGGAAGAACCATTACTTGGAGGAGGAGCAACACTTGAGGCTCTTCAGGTTAGCAAATCTTATTACTTTATTATCATGCATTAAGGCTTTAATTTATTTGATATTCATGGGATGCAAAAAAAAAACCAAATCGATCTTTCCACTGCACATTTGGGTATGGAATGGTTTCCTTTCTTCATTGGATGAGAGAAAGAGATCGGTTTGGTAATTTTTATCGAACCAGAATTTTTAATTTATGATCCCAATACCAACAAAGTGGTATCAGAACCAGTTTTTCCTACCCATGAATACCAAATTATAGCTTGCAAAAATGAATCTTTAATGTATGGGTACATCTATTTTCTTGAGATCTTGATTTAACTTAATATAAATTATGTATAAATTTGGGTTCTTGATTTTCTTAAGAAGAAACAAATGGGAAATTTTGATTTCTATGAGAAGAGAAGATAAAGATCTATTTTTTAATTTTTCATAGGATATCAAAAGAGGAAAAGAGTTCTCCCATAAATTTATGATGAGACAAAACTCAAGCAATCATGGTTGCCTGCATTTGCAAGCAACAATGGTTGATTGAAGTCATGCTCCATGTAAAATGGACATGGGCTTTGGGCTCAGTCCTAGCTGCCACATGGGATGGCCGACCCAATCTACGAGCAAGGGGAGAGAGGGCCGGACACTTAAGTAGCTGACTCTCTCCCCCCCCCCTCTTTGGTCGATTCCTAGTGCGAGCCTAAAAGGGGGAGCCTTAGGGTTTTGGTTATAAAGAACCTCTAACCCTAATGCCATACACTGGATACCAAATTTCCTCTCTCTCTCTCTTGCTCTCCAAGTATTTGTGTTCTCTATGGGATTCCATCTATTCCCAAGGATTTGTGGTGTGGAGTTCTCTTTGGAGAAGCCTTTCAAGATATCTAGAGAAAGAAGAAGATTCTTTGTATGTTTGTAATCAAAAGCTTGGTTTTTTATCTCTCTTTCGCTGTCTTTCCATATACATTCAGGTATGATTCAAACTAAATTTATTTGGATCTTGAATCAATTGATCTAACATTGGTATTAGAGCCATTAGTTTTTTGTTCGCTCTTGATGGGAAGAGTTTTTTAATTTGGAGAAGAAAAATTTATTTTTGGGTTTCCATTAATGGAGATAGAACCATGTTTAAGTATGCAGCCAAAAGCATGCATACCTTTTGTTTCTCTCCCTCTTCCCTCCTCTTCTTCTTCTTCTTTCTTTTTTCCTTTTCTTTTTCCTTCCTACCCGTGACTTACTAGCCGTGCACAGTAGCAGCAGCAGTAGGCTGCGGCTGTGTGCAACAAGCCGCGGGTGTAGCCCACATGGTTGCAGCTGCAGCAACCGCATAGACATGTGTTGTATAATAAAAAAAAAAAAAGGGAGGACGAGGAAGGAAGAAAAAGAAAAAGAAAAAAAAAATTAAAAAGAACCATTTTTTTTTAGATTCTTTCTTGAATTGCATGTGCAGCCCATGTGATTTCTTGAATTAGTTAGGCTACAAATGTGTTTCTTGATATTATCCCATTCAAGAAGCATATTTCTTATTATGTGTACATCTCTACTGTGAGGATTTCTTGCTTTGAATATGTTTTATTTTATGGGTTGTTCTATTTTTATGGTGTGGTAGCCAATTAGCAAGAAATCTATGAAAATGAAATCCATAAGAAGAAAATGGGAGAAAGGGAGCCACCCCAAATCATCCCATATTTTTCCCATGTGATATGAAAAAAAAATTTAGAGATATTTACAAATAATTAAAATGTTAATAATACCTTCTGTGGCGGTATTGGTTTTGTTTGATTCTTACCACTAGGAAAACGATAATAAACACTATCTCATGCAACCCATAAATTTTTTATATTCTATGGATGTAAATTAAATTAGTACTTGTGTAAGGGGTATGTTTTATGTATGTGCAATAGAGTTGATATTTTAATGTGATGCAAAGTGTGGTGCTCCTTAGTAGTGATGTAGTAGGATTCTACAATGTAAGGAGATGGTTGTAATTTTAATTTATTTTTTGAGAAGCCATATAAAGGGAAGCCTTTGTACTGCGTATCACTTTCTTATATTGACTCGACATATCACTTCAAGTACCAAATTGAGGGTCCCTTGTGTGGGATCCTTGGGAACCCGTTGTATGGCGCGTTATCTTGTGGTTTAGAGATGCCCTTTCCTCTTTGACTCTCTTTTGTTTGAAATCGATTAAAATTATACGTTTCCAAATCCACAGTTGTGATATTTGATTATGAGCTTAACAAAATTTTCCGGTCTCACCGTGTGGAGAAGGGAACCATTAATTTTAATTGGGGTTTCTTGAACAAGAATTTTTAATGTGTACTAAATGTCTTTCCTTGCATATTATGGAATATAGTGATGGCCACCAAAACCATTGTTGTTGACCTTTATCAAGGCAATAAGTTGGATGGAACCAACTATGATATGTGGCATCGTAAGATTCAGTTCTTACTGAATGAACAAGAATGCCTTGAACACTTAACCACTGAAATGGCAAAACCTGATGAGGATACTAACGCCCTTCACCGTCAACACAAAGAGACCTATGCTGCTTGGTTTAAAAAGGATCGTAGTGTACGCTTTATTATATTGTTGAGCTGCATGCACGACGATCTCATTAGCCAATATGAGAGATGTGAAACTGAAAGCCAAGTCTATATGGGACCAGGTTAACTAAAAAGTTAGACTTGTGGTAGAAAATTAACTACAAGGTTGCGGGCCATGATTCTCTTCTCCTTCCTTTGTACAATGCCTTGAATCCTAAGGAAAAGGAAAAAATAGAAAGAAGAAGAAGAGAAAATTGTTTACATAGAACTTCTATTTCTAGAAAAGTAAACTTCAATTCTAACAAGTGCTTCCTTTTCTTTGTAGATATCTTCTCCAAGAAATAAAATTAAAGATGCTTTGACTTTTCAACTTTCCATAAGTGAGAGAATATCTTTCAAAATAAATCTCTCCCAAGTAGAATTCAAAAGTGCCCTTGAGAAGTTGGAGGAGAGAGAGTAAGGGTAATGACTAGGATTCCTTCAAGAATAAATAAAATACCCATTCTGTCCTTCAAAAACGTGGAGCATGGGGTGCTTATATATAGGCCTCACCATTGTGTTCCTTGCAAAAAATCACCCAAAATAGACCCAAATTTCGTCCAATTTGGAGTTGGGAGCCCAAAGATATCTCAAGTTGGATCTGTCAGAGCTCCACCAAATGGAATCTTTGGTCAAGAAATATAACTGGTTATTGCATTAAGGCCCCTAGAATCCGAACTGCTTCACTTTATCCTCGGCCGACTGTCAATAATTACAAATAAACCCTTACAGATCATTTTTCGCGTGCGTTATGAAAACGGCGTAATCTTCTTCATTTCAACTCGGAATCAAGTGTCGTTTGAACTGTTGCGAAGCTGACTCGATGGGCTACTCATCCAAGTCATTAACACCTCTAAACAGCTTAAAAACATTTTCTTAACATCATCTCCTCCATTTTCACAAGAATTCACCTAATACCTGAAAAGCACAAGAAAGCACCGAGTAACTCTATCCAATGTGGTAAAATGTATGCTTTATGCCCTAAGATTTCACACATAAATGTGCTCATCAGGGACCGAGTCAATCATTCTTTCCTTTTGAGCTTGATGAACAACATGTTGGCGTCATTCCTCCAGAAGTTGAAGGCTCTTTTGGGTGGTTTCAGCTCACTGGATCGCAAGAGTGTGGTCCTTGTGGTGATTACTTACTACGCATCATCCGCGGCTTGTTCTGTTGCATTTGCTTCTTTTGCTTTTGAACTTTTCCTTCCTGAATACGCTCCCGTAGCCTCTCGGTTTACACTGGTGCTTGTTTCTCCTTGAAGATCTTATCTTCCATCTTCTCCCCAGTGGTCATGAGTGCATCGAAGGTCAAATTTTCAAGCAAGATCTCTACTTGTTCTTTTTTTGTGGGATAATTCCATATGTTTGTAGTCTTCTCCCTGCATCTCGCGATGAAATTCAAAAATTCTTCGTGGAGCAAAGTCTTTAGCTCCTTTTTAGTGATGTCCATCTCAGTATTATATGCATACTGCTTTATAAAGGCCTTTACCATAGATGCCCATGACCGGGTCTGGGTATGATCCAGTTGAGCCAACCATTTTGATGCGGATCCCGCTAGAGAATATAGAAAGACCTGTCTCCACTGATTTTTCATAAGTCCCCAAGATCTAGCAATGGTGGCGAAGATCTTGAGGTGAGCTCTAGGGTCACCTGATCCGTCGAACTTGTCCAACTTCCACTTGAAATCTTCAGGGATTTTCCCTACAGGGAAGAACACCAATTTTTCTTTACTCTTGTCTTTGACTCGCCACCTCAAGCTCTTCAACCCTTTCTCTTATTTTCTTTTCCACCTCAGCTTTGGGGGATCCGCAATCGATGTCATCTCCTTCTTTACCAAGATGGTGCCTCGAGTTTTGGGGGTCATAGAGGAGTTCTTCTTACTTCTTGTTTCGAGATCCAGTGCGGACCCTCCTTTGGAAATTTCATGGACTGATTGCGCCAATTGTTCCACGAGTTGTCGACTTCTACCACATTTGTTTGCAATCTCTCTATTTGGTGCTCTATGTGACTTTCAAATAGGTGATCATCCATTGGATCCATGATGCTCTCAAGTGATATCTCAGCCGATGAACTCGGATGAATAGGAAGAGGATGGGGAACTTGAAAAGGATGATGGATCGGCTTAGATCAACCTTCCATCTTGTCGGGCCCAGATCTGGTGAGAACGGCTTTCTTTTTTTTTTTTTTTGGATATGGAATTGTGCCTCTACGAAAAGAAAAATCCTTGTTTAGATACTAGAGTGAGTTTTATTTGAATAAAAGCTTCCAAAATCAAACAATCAAGGATAAGTTTTTTTTTCTTTTCCTTTTTTATATATATATTTTTTATTTTATTTTATTTTGGCTCAAGTAATTGAAGTTGTCATGAATTTCTAATATTGTAGAAACTCCCTCGATCATTCTTCAAATGCCATCGTCGCCAAACATTTCTTAAGAGGAAAATAAACAAACAAAGAAGGAAGCCTAGTTTCTGGTTCTTGATGATTATATCTTGAATCAATATGAGGTGCCCCATTTTCGAGGGACATGTAGAATTCCATTGGACGGGGAGTGGACCTCCATCTTTCTCCGAGGGACTATCGCGGACTATGGAATTCCCTACTCGGGCGGCATCTCGTATTGAAGCCGATTAATCATCAAGTGACCTTAAACTCAGTCCTTCTTAAAGCTAACAAGGGTTAGTTTATGTGCGTACCCTAATCATATATGGTCTATTTTCGTACATGATGCATGCAACGGGTAGGCTAGTAGGACGAAATAGGTCATCCTTGATGAGAACCGATATACCCTGGCGCTTACGCGAAGTCATCGATCGTAGATCTTTTAATATACCGGAGAGTAGGTCACACAATCTCGGAGTAATCATGCTAGTGCCTTTTTGAGTGGCTAAAGCACCCCACAACGCACTAGTGATTACCCTCTGTGGTGATTCTAAACTCGTGCAAGAATATCAAAGGTTGTGGCTTGCTAGTGAATTACCCATGACTACTCATGGGGTCCAACGAATAACCACGAGGTAAATGTGTTCCCATGCTCTGCGTGTGTGTGCATGAAAGTGGTACATGAAGCGGCTATCATCCGATCTCGTAGTACTTAGTATGACGACCTCACCTCCTCGGGGTAAAGGTACGACAGGAGTACCCTCATCGCTTGATTTCACTTCGAGTATTATGCATGATGTAGTTAGTACACGTAAAAGTTAGCCACACAGGTTTTCATAAAAAAATTAGAGAGAATATTCTTGTATTTTTCGGTAGCATATATTTTAGAAAGCTTGACCTCAAGTAGATGTTTATCCACGTATTCCCCAGTGAAGTCACCACTATAAGTACCGCGGTCCCCGGTGATGGGGTTTCCTCAGCCTTATTGGCGACAAACTATCGGTCTGGTATTATGGGAGTATTATTTTGATACATTATCATGGGATAAGGGTCATACTTCATAAAAATATAAGAAAGAAAATGAGGAGTCGCCACCTAGGGTTAGGGCCTAGGACCCGATGAGTGTAGCCCAATCCGTTATGAATGGAAATGGGCTACATGATTCCATTGGTCTGGTTAGAGATTCGGGTAAGGGGTCAGGTTACAAACATGGGAAGGTGTTAGGCACCCATCTTGCCCAACAAAAATTGATCTTTCTGTTATAAATGCTAAAAGGTCGAATATTCTTTCTTCATAACGTATGACTACATAATGTACATTCTATTTACACTATATACATTAAAATGGGAAAACACAAAGGACTACATTATAATGACAAAAGTGCAATGATTATACCTTCATAGGGGTATATCTTAGATCTTGACGATCCCCTGGCTCAGGGAAGATGGATGAATGGACCAACACCAGTTCTTTGAACAAGGTAACGGCTCTCTGGATGTGTCTTTCGTTATTTGTAAATGGACAGAATAATGGCTAATAAAAAAGGAAGTTTCATTATCTATAAGCAGACAGAATAACGATGTGACTAGGATGGGATCGCTCTTCGGATGTGTGGGTAATCGACGGATCTACCCACAACTCGAAACACCGCTAAAAATTCGCTCAAAAATGCTTGAAAGAGGGCAAAAATTGGATTGGGAGGGACTCCCTAGGCTTGGAATTGCTTCAAATGAGGGGAGGGGGACTCTCCTATTTATAGGGGGTGTTCCACACTCATGCGCCGGGTAAGTCTTCCACGGCGCCGTGGATGATGTCATCCTACTGATATCGTAGCTCTCCACGACTGCGTGGTTCCTTACCCTACTGCCGTAGGAGGCCTCCACAGGGCTGTGGGGCACTGTCTACGGTGCCGTGGACAGTGTGGTCCCCCTCTTTCCACTTTTTTTAGCCTAAATGGGTTTTTTTTTGTGTTTAAAATGTGTCTGAGCCCATGGGCTCTGTCTTTCTGGTCTTAGGAAAGGGAAAGGGGTACGACGTCCATCGTCCGTGTCCCGTTATCATCATCGGCAAGGGGTGACAAAATTCAGTGTCTACACTGCCCTATAGAGGCATTTTGGTAATTATTGTCATTTTGAGCTGATTTGCCTTTTTGGTATTTACAATATCTCATACATATGTTATCTCATATAAATGCATTTAGTCATATTTAGATCAGTGGTGATGTTCAAACATGACTTTATTTGCATTTTATGCCTTTATGTCCTCCAAGGTTATTTGGGTAATTTCCATTATTTTATGCTGGTTTGCATATTTAATGTCTTGAGATGCATGATCATGATATTTTGACCTTAGATCAATCTTGCATATTGTTATATGAACCTTTATTTAGAGAGAATATGTGAATCCTAGCATCTAACATGAAGGACCGGCTCCTCCTAGCGGAATGGGATGCGTAAAACCTTCCCATCTCCATAACTTGACCTTTTACCCATTCTCTGTTCAGATCACATAGAATCAATCATATCCCTTTCCTCTAACCAGGATTTGGGCTACCTATTTAGGATTATAGGCCCCTTTACAACCTAGGTGGTGACTCCCTTCTGTTATTGTGCTTTCCTCGCACCCCCATTACCGGTTTATAAGAGTGATCCACAACACACCTTTCATTCAATTCAAGTCGATAAGGAAAAAGGGGCATCAATGCCATTGCGGCACTACGACAACAACCCCACGAGAAGAGGGTTTGTCACCGGTTCGCTCGCGTTGTAGCTATAGAGAGTATCTCGGGATGAGTTTAGGGAAAATCTCACTCGCAAGGGATTGTTAGCAGTTAACAAATCCAGGAAAACCATAACAAAATGGTATCTCTCGAGCTAGGCAATCGGACTTTATTAGATATGGTTGAACAATGCTTACTTACAGTGAGCTAACTCTATCTTTCTGAGGGTTTTCCTTAGAAACGGTGATTTATATTTTGAATAGGTTTACAGCAAAATCTGTTGATAAGATACATTTTGAATTGTGGAAAGCATGTAACCCTAACATACAACATCTTAGGGTATAGGGTTGCATCGGACATGTGTGAAATCAATAGATAGATAAGCTGAAATCCAGGACTTCAAAGTGATATTTCTTGGATTACACTAAAGGCACAATAGGTTTCTATTTCTATAACCCCATTGACCAAAAAGTCATTGTAAGTAAACATGTTACTTTTTTGGAGGAGGAGATGTTGACTAAGAAAACTCAACGTGTAGTCTTTGAGGAATTATCAGATAACTCAGAAACTCCATTTCCTGAAGTGAGACCAATCAACATACCCAATGAAAATGGCACATCTAAAGTGCCTCGATGTAGTACTAGGACAATTAGATCACCCACTAGATTTACTCTTCTTACTGAAAAGAAAAGACTATGGAAGAGTTTCACATGGTTTCGGTTGAATCAGATGATAATCCGATAACATACTCTGAAGCACTTAAGGATGTGGATGCCACTAAGTGACTGGAAGCGATGCACTTTGAAATCGATTCAATAGATTGAAATAAGGTATGGACTCTGGTTGATCCACCACACGGCGTAAAGTCATTGGATGCAAGTGGATCTTAAAGAGGAAGAAGGGCCTTGATGGAAGGTTGAAAGATTCAAAGCGAGACTGGTGGCCAAAGGATATACCCAGCAAGAGGGTATAGATTATAAGAATTTTTTTTCCTAGCAGTATGATGAAATCCATCAGGATTTTAATATCCATTATTGCATACTATGACTATGAGATCTGGCAAATGCACGTGCAAATCGCATTTCTGAATGGATTTCTTGATGAAGAAATCTACATGCAACAATCAGAGGTCTCTTCCTTAGAGGAAGAAGGAAAACTATGCAAGTTGTAAAGGTCTATTTATGGAATGAAGTAGGATTCTAGTAGCTAGAACATTAGATTTGTTCAATCAATCAAACCATTTGGCTTTGATCAAAACATGGATGAACCGTGCATTTATAAGTAGATCAGTGGGAGTGCAGTGTGTTTTTTCATATTGTAAGTAGATGACATGTTGTTCATCGATAATGATATGGGGTTTCTTTCATCAGTTAAGCAGTAGTTATCCATTACTTTTTCTATAAAAGATCTCGGTGAAGACAACTATATCCTAGGTATCAAACTCATTAGAGATCGTTGAAGACAAATGCCAGGATTGTTATAGTGTACCTATATAGATAAAATCTTTGCCAAATTTAGTATGGACAACTCCATGAGAGGAAGTGTTCCTTTTTAGCATGGAGTCATTCTTTTCAAATCTCAGTGTCCTCAGACTCAAAAGGAAATCGAAGAGATGAAGAGGATTTCCTATGCCTCAGTAGTAGGCAGTCTTATATATTCTATATTGTGTATGAGGTCAAACATTTGCTATGCACTAGGTATTGTGAGCCGTTACCAGTCTACTCCCGGACGAGAGCATTGGACTGTTGTGAAAAATATCCTTAAGTATTTGAGAAGGACTAAAGATTACTTCTTATTTTATAAATATGATCAATTGTCAATTCTTGGATACATAGACTCAGATTGATGGTATATCTAATAAGAGTTGGTGCCATTGCTTGTAGGAATGCAAAACAGAAATCAATAATCGATTCCACTATCGAAGTAGAATACCTTGTAGCATGTGATGTGGCAAAGGAAGGTGTTTGGCTTAGGAAGTTCCTATCAGACTTGGAGGTAGTCCCTGAGCTAGTCAAATGCCTTATTTCCTTGTTATGTGATAACAGAGAGGCAATTGCTCAAGCAAAAGAGCCTAGGGCTCATCAGAGGAACAAGTACATGCGGCGGAAGTATCACCTCATCAGAGAGATTATCCAGCAAGGTGACGTGAGTATCTTCTTGAGTGTCTGAAACACACATGGAGGGCATGAGTTTAAAATACATGGAAAATTGGCTTTGATGTACAAGTGAGAGATTGTTGGATTTATGTGTCCATCAAACCCAGTTTACCTTAAATTGAACTGTTCATTTGTTTTGGTTTAATTTTATCATATGCCATATACATTTTTTGAGCATTATGTGTCCCTAAGTTTACACTTTAAATGGTAGTCACAACTAGGTTTTAGGTTGGGCACCCTTATCATATATTCATCTTACTGGGTACGCCTAGACATGTTGATGCTAGGGTATGAATGTAAGTACACATATGGATGTGTATTGACATAAAATATTTTTGTGTCGATTCCTACATGTGTTAGGGCCAGATATAGGTTTGGGATAGACATGTGTCACCGAAACTTAGTGCCTAGAGGATCTTGTCACTGCAAAATGTGAACAGTACACGCACTTTGGTTCATTAATGACTAAGGTTCTATGATCCAAAGTTGATGTATTAGGAATGTGTGAACATTTTGTGAGTGAAAGAGTCACTCAACATGGTCTCCACTGTCCAATTGGAGAACATCAAGAGAGATATTGTCTGTGGATGGTTGGATCAGAATCTAGATCTAGTACCATTTTAGAAATGGTTTGCAAACATATATTTTCACATAAGATAATACATAAGATGATACTTATATATATGTTTAAAATAAAGTGTTTAATTGATTTTGCGGATCCGATCACATACACATATGCTCTAATATGGACATGTTCTATGGAATGGGGTTTTGGCAGTATTTAAATACATGCCCTAAATCCTATAACAACGATGTTGATTAGTGGAGGGTTGGTACATAATAAAGTATTACTATGTAAGGGTATTTTTAAGATTTATAAATTAAATAACTAATAATTTACTTTCCCATTTAGATTTTGTCTTCGCCAATTAGAAAAGTACTAGGAAGGGATGTTGGGATTTAGGTCAACTTGTTGGAGAGAGAGAGTCAGACTCTCACAAGGACTGGAAAAGGGGCACTTTAGAACCCCACATATTAAAGTCACAAGGGAAGAGGAGCCGGATATAGCTTTGGCGCAGTTTTCTGGTCTCCCCCCACCTTGGCCGAATTACTCTCTCTCTCTCTCTCTCTCTCTCTCTCACACAGTTTTTCTTGGAGAAGATTGTTGTGTTGGCTTGAGAAACCTTGGTTGCATAAAAAAGGTTCAAGAATATCATTCTTGATGTGCTTTTTGAAGGAAGAACCATTACTTGGAGGAGGAGCAACACTTGAGGCTCTTCAGGTTAGCAAATCTTATTACTTTATTATCATGCATTAAGGCTTTAATTTATTTGATATTCATGGGATGCAAAAAAAAAACCAAATCGCTCTTTCCACTGCACATTTGGGTATGGAATGGTTTCCTTTCTTCATTGGATGAGAGAAAGAGATCGGTTTGGTAATTTTTATCGAACCAGAATTTTTAATTTATGATCCCAATACCAACAAAGTGGTATCAAAACCAGTTTTTCCTACCCATGAATACCAAATTATAGCTTGCAAAAATGAATCTTTAATGTATGGGTACATCTATTTTCTTGAGATCTTGATTTAACTTAATATAAATTATGTATAAATTTGGGTTCTTGATTTTCTTAAGAAGAAACAAATGGGAAATTTTGATTTCTATGAGAAGAGAAGATAAAGATCTATTTTTTAATTTTTCATAGGATATCAAAAGAGGAAAAGAGTTCTCCCATAAATATATGATGAGACAAAACTCAAGCAATCATGGTTGCCTGCATTTGCAAGCAACAATGGTTGATTGAAGTCATGCTCCATGTAAAATGGACATGGGCTTTGGGCTCAGTCCTGGCTGCCACATGGGATGGCCGACCCAATCTACGAGCAAGGGGAGAGAGGGCCGGACACTTAAGTAGCTGACTCTCTCCCCCCCCCTCTTTGGTCGATTCCTAGTGCGAGCCTAAAAGGGGGAACCTTAGGGTTTTGGTTATAAAGAACCTCTAACCCTAATGCCATACACTGGATACCAAATTTCCTCTCTCTCTCTCTTGCTCTCCAAGTATTTGTGTTCTCTATGGGATTCCATCTATTCCCAAGGATTTGTGGTGTGGAGTTCTCTTTGGAGAAGCCTTTCAAGATATCTAGAGAAAGAAGAAGATTCTTTGTATGTTTGTAATCAAAAGCTTGGTTTTTTATCTCTTTCATTTGTCTTTCCATATACATTCAGGTATGATTCAAACTAAATTTATTTGGATCTTGAATCAATTGATCTAACATTGGTATTAGAGCCATTAGTTTTTTGTTCGCTCTTGATGGGAAGAGTTTTTTAATTTGGAGAAGAAAAATTTATTTTTGGGTTTCCATTAATGGAGATAGAACCATGTTTAAATATGCAGCCAAAAGCATGCATACCTTTTGTTTCTCTCCCTCTTCCCTCCTCTTCTTCTTTTTCTTTCTTTTTTCCTTTTCTTTTTCCTTCCTACCCGTGACTTACTAGCCGTGCACAGTAGCAGCAGCAGTAGGCTGCGGCTGTGTGCAACAAGCCGCGGGTGTAGCCCACATGGTTGCAGCTGCAGCAACCGCATAGACATGTGTTGTATAATAAAAAAAAAAAAAAGGGAGGACGAGGAAGGAAGAAAAAGAAAAAGAAAAAAAAAATTAAAAAGAACCATTTTTTTTTAGATTCTTTCTTGAATTGCATGTGCAGCCCATGTGATTTCTTGAATTAGTTAGGCTACAAATGTGTTTCTTGATATTATCCCATTCAAGAAGCATATTTCTTATTATGTGTACATCTCTACTGTGAGGATTTCTTGCTTTGAATATGTTTTATTTTATGGGTTGTTCTATTTTTATGGTGTGGTAGCCAATTAGCAAGAAATCTATGAAAATGAAATCCATAAGAAGAAAATGGGAGAAAGGGAGCCACCCCAAATCATCCCATATTTTTCCCATGTGATATGAAAAAAAAATTTAGAGATATTTACAAATAATTAAAATGTTAATAATACCTTCCTGTGGCGGTATTGGTTTTGTTTGATTCTTACCACTAGGAAAACGATAATAAACACTATCTCATGCAACCCATAAATTTTTTATATTCTATGGATGTAAATTAAATTAGTACTTGTGTAAGGGGTATGTTTTATGTATGTGCAATAGAGTTGATATTTTAATGTGATGCAAAGTGTGGTGCTCCTTAGTAGTGATGTAGTAGGATTCTACAATGTAAGGAGATGGTTGTAATTTTAATTTATTTTTTGAGAAGCCATATAAAGGGAAGCCTTTGTACTGCGTATCACTTTCTTATATTGACTCGACATATCACTTCAAGTACCAAATTGAGGGGTCCCTTGTGTGGGATCCTTGGGAACCCGTTGTATGGCGCGTTATCTTGTGGTTTGGAGATGCCCTTTCCTCTTTGACTCTCTTTTGTTTGAAATCGATTAAAATTATACGTTTCCAAATCCACACAGTTGTGATATTTGATTATGAGCTTAACAAAATTTTCGGTCTCACCGTGTGGAGAAGGGAACCATTAATTTTAATTGGGGTTTCTTGAACAAGAATTTTTAATGTGTACTAAATGTCTTTCCTTGCATATTATGGAATATAGTGATGGCCACCAAAACCATTGTTGTTGACCTTTATCAAGGCAATAAGTTGGATGGAACCAACTATGATATGTGGCATCGTAAGATTCAGTTCTTACTGAATGAACAAGAATGCCTTGAACACTTAACCACTGAAATGGCAAAACCTGATGAGGATACTAACGCCCTTCACCGTCAACACAAAGAGACCTATGCTGCTTGGTTTAAAAAGGATCGTAGTGTACGCTTTATTATGTTGAGCTGCATGCACGACGATCTCATTAGCCAATATGAGAGATGTGAAACTGTCAAGTCTATATGGGACCAGGTTAAGTTAGACTGTGGTAGAAAATTAACTACAAGGTTGCGGGCCATGACTTTGAAGGTTGAGATGTACCGTAAGGAGTCTAAGCACACTATGACTAAACACCTTAGGGTTGTGAAGGATATAATAAGAAAATTAGATGATGTTGGGGTAAACTTTACCAATGAGCAACAGGTTCAATCCGTTATAAGGACTTTACCTGATTCTTGGGCTCAAATGAAAATAGTTCTTACACATAATGATCATGTCAAAACTTTCAATGACATCGCTGCCCATGTGGAACTAGAGGCAGAACGCCAAGAGGTGACCTACGCTCAAGCCCTTGTCGCTCATGCGGGGCAGCGCAAGAAACTCTGGATCCAAGTGTAAAAGATAAAGGAAAGTAGGGAATCAGGTGCAGGAACAGAACCAGGCACTAAGTGGAGGCAAATCCATCAAACGCAAACGTTGCAAGTGAGGGGGAAAAGAGATCTTTCCAAGGTCAAATGCTATAACTACCAGAAAATGGGGTACTTCGCTCGTGATTTCACTGACGCGAAAAAGGTATCATTTCTATCCCTCTTTCCTTGTACTTTTGTATGTACACATGTTTTGGTTTCCTATACCCAATTTGATTGGATTTTGGATACATGAGCAACAAGATACATAGCGCATGATCGAGGGGGATTTGTAGATTATAGAAAGGTTTTGGATGGCTCCCAAAACATCTACATGGAAAATGGCACAAGTGTAGCGGTTCATGGAGTTGATATCTACTAGCTCACCTTGCGCATGGGTGCACCGTACTTCTTCATGATGTGCTATATGCACCGAAAGTCCAATATAATCTACTTTAGTTACAACACTTTTAACTTTAGGATATTCATTTGTTTTTTATGGTGATTTGTTTGAGATACATTTGGGTGGTAGTTTATTTGGATAATATCAATTTAAGAATGATTTTATTAAATTATATTTAGTAAACTCTGTGGTTTTTTCTTCGTCTTTTATGATTACAATTGATAATAATTCACAATCTATTGCAAGACATGTTAGACTAAGACACATAGGTCGTGATAGGATGATGGGGTTAGCTAGAGAAGGCCTTCTTGGCCTACTCGTTAAAATCAACCTATCGACATGTGAGCCCTGTTTAGCTGGTAAGGCCCATCGGAAGCCTTTTGGAAATGCAATCCGAGCTATCCAGACCCTTGAGCTTGTCCATTCAGACATCTGCGGATCAATGAATGTGAAGGCATGCCATGGTGTTTCTTATTTCCCTACCTTTATTGTTGATTTTTTGTAATATGGTTATGTCTTCTTAATGCTCACAACTATGAAGCATTAGATTGCTTCAAACGCTTTGTAGCAGAGGTTGAGAATCAACAAGCGAAGAGTTTAAAATCTCTACGCACTGACCAAGGGTGCGAATATC
>NW_025317437.1:0-114274 GCF_018873765.1 Telopea speciosissima
CTTGCTACTTAGGCGCTCCACTCCTTGTTTGTTTCTTGTTTCTTATTTCCCAAAGGTTTTGCCATACGACAGATCATCAACATTCTTAACTTTGATATTGGATGAGCATACATCTGTCTTCGTTGGAGAAGTTGTTGGCCAAGGCCATCGACCATACCAGGAAGCAATGGCATCTGCAGAATCAATACATAAAAAGTACACACAATATCACAAAAATTTTCAGAAATCAATATTCCAGAATAAAAAATAAAGCACCGCGCAGAAAACAAAGACTAATCCTTCAAAAAACTGATGAACACAATTAATACAGAAATGGGCCATAGAAGCATGAATGTAACTGACAACAAATGCCAAACAAATGATGTATGTACCATATAATATCTAAAATGTATGTCCAATTAGTAACCATATGGCAAACCCAAACCTCTCCAAATGTCAGTTATTTTTGGTTTATATTCAGATTATGAAAACAGAAAACTAGCCACTGAGACATTGAACAACCTTCTTCAACTTCTTGAGTACGCAAGACAATGATACAGTTCTAGGCAACCATAATAAAGTTCTACAGTTCTATTGAATTCCTCTAATCAACCTCATTTATTTGAAACTATGGAGTGGGGGACACGGGAATTTTTTTTACTTTGTAGGTATGCTCTGGACCCATTTCCTGATCTTCTGAAAGGCTGGTGTATTTTAGGGATCAGCAGAAGGGAGAAGAAATTATCATCTGTCAGTCTAGAAGCGGTTATTTGGAGCTTGTGGCTAGCTTCCAATGGGAAATTAAAGATCTACTTGCAGCCAGTCCATTGGGCAGTACAGCTTTGGAAGTTGTTATTTTCTTTGAGATTCTCTTTGTAGGGAATTCAGTAACTGGAAAGCTGCTGATATGGGATTAACCTGATTTGAGTTTGTGATGTAGCAGCCTTCTTTTAGTGGGTTCTTCCCCTCCTCCTTTGATTCAATTTGTGTTGAGGATAGAGAGGTGTAGGTGGGGGCCAAATAATGAGTCGTCTCTTGCTGCCAAACTACCACTTTGGGATTTTCCCCCCAATCTAATGATTGAAACATGTGTAAAATGCTTAATAGGCACTACAAAAGTTTCAAGGAAAAATTCCATAATTTGGCCACCAAAATGGTCATTTCGAGTTAAACTATGAAATGGACCAAATTTCGTGCTTAATTTGTAGATTTCAGCGTTATATTTCGGTTTCAACAAGGGTTGGAATCCCTAGTTGAAATTGAAATTTGAAACCTTTGCAGTGCCTAGACTCAAGTTTAATTAGCCAAATGAATTAAACAGTTCAAAACTATGTTTGAACACAAGACATTGATAACCTAGCGTAACCTGAAACAATACTGAAACTGTAGACTCAAATCAAACCCTAAAATAATATTGGGGATCATGTTCTCTGACAGAGCCAGGTGGGGTAGTACACAAATCAGGGGTTGCTGGTCGGATTCATCAATAGGGAGCGGGGAGGAAAGATTGTCAGAAGGAACCATTCCTTCCAAAATCAATTGTACTTTGTTGGACAGTGACACTCTAATTAAGAATTACCATATGTCCATATTTTAACATTTCTTAGTTTTGATCGTAAACTAGTGTAACAGGTAATCTATTATTTTTTAAGTAATGCAGTTAATCTCATGCTGTAATTTCTTATTGTTAATCTTTCTCATTGTAAATCTTATTCATTTTGTATGTACTCAATATTTTGAACATGATGTCTACGGTCAAGAGTACTGGATGATAAAGATCGCTCGTTAAGTGGGGTAATCGACAGATCTACCCATTTCTATCGCCAATGCAATTCGTTACACTAGAAAAGGATAAAAAATGGGAAAAGGTGAGCTAAGAATGCTCTAAAACGGACGATGAATGTATAGTTTGTTCATGGGTAAATTGGGGGTTTTACCCTTAAAGTTATTATGGTAAGTTTGTCCTTTCTTAAGGGTAATTTGATCATTATCAAAAATCTAACAGCAACTAAACTACAAAAGCCTAACAAAGTGGACTAAATTGAAATATAATCATAAAATAAAAGCAACCTCTGATATTTTTTCAAAGTTTAGGGTGTCGGTGACATATTGAATACTTAGAGGGGATGTCCATGAAATTTGCCCTTTTATTTATATTCACAACTTTATCAGACCTCATATCTTTAGTTCTTTCCCAGTGAAACCACCTATTTACTTACATTATTTACAAGAGGTTCACTTGATAATAACACATGCATGAGTTTGGCTTTGGAATCTAACGAAAAATCAATAGCAATGGTTTCTTGTATATTCAATTGTTAAAAACCCTCTATTGATTTGATAACTGAAAATAACAAAAATAGTCCATTAAATGGAGGGTTATATGATTGAGATAGATCGCAAATTTTGTCTGTATATAACTTTCAATGTCCTCTATCCATCCAATGTCTGGATAAGTCAAACCAATTTCACTAGAGTCAAATAGGATGTGCCGCGCAAATAATATTCCCCCAATTTAAGATAATCGACAATTGATGTATTAAAATTGTAAAGCCCAAATCCGCATGGCAACAATGTCGTGCACAAGGCTGCCCAAAAGGCTGACTGCCTCGCATAAGACTGCCCATTTCATCATATTCTAGAACCCGTTCAATCTTCAAAAACCCTCAAAATCATTACTACAACAACAACAACAACAACCATAACTTTATCCCAACTAAATGTGGTCGGTTACATGGATCCGATAGAGGCTATGACAGTAAAAGAAGTAAAAGGAAGACTAATAGAAAATAGTAAAGGAAAACTCAAAGCAATAATCAAAACAACATCCCAAGAACATTCCCCTACAAGGGATCAGCTACACAGGTCTTTGTTTTCCAAACAACTCTATCTGCGCTCATACTAGGATCGAGCCCTACCACATGCATATCCTTTCTTACCACTTCTCCAATAGTTAAGTATTTGGATTTTTTTTTGGACGAATTTTAATCAAAGTATTATGATTATTTTCGGGATACCTCTAAACGAATATAGATGTCCCTAAACGGATATGAATGCAAATTCGGATTCAGATTTCGATTATCCATCTACATCCCTATCCCCTGCTCCCTCACATGGGTTCAGTAGATCACTCCTCTCTGGTTTATAAAGGTGAATTGTGATGTATCCCTAAAGCAAGGATGCAACAAGGGAGGAATAGGTTTGATAATTAGGGAGGATGTGGTGAGGACGACTCGGGCCCTCTCAGTACCACACCACTTCGGATCAACTCTTCATGGTGAGGTGTTGGTAATCAGAACGGCCATCTCAAAAACTTTCTTTAGGCATCACTCATCTTCAAGTAGAATTTGATAACATGGATGCAATTCAATTTCTCCAAGGCACATCTCTCCATCTTCCGGTTGAAGCGGTGCTAGTTTTAGAGAATGCTTAGTGTCTTAGTGTTTCTTTTACAAATATCACTTTTTTGTATGATCTAAGGGATCTAAATTGTATAACAGATACCTGACAAAGAAGACCTTATCTATCATGTGTTTGATAAATTGACCTATTTCCAATCCTTGGCTCTAAGACTATTTATACCACCATAAAAAGAAAAGCCAAAAAAATAAAAATAAAAAAACCAACCCACACCGTGAGAATTTTCAAAGCATTAAGATGACATGACATGTGAAGTCAAATATGTGAGCAATTCAGCATGTGAACAAATGATGGCATATGCATGCCGACAAAGTTAGATGCCAAGAGGCTGCCACCTGGAAGGAAATCTGCACTCAGTACTTAATCCCAGCTCACATAAAAAGAACTAAAAGAACCAAGAATAAAATTATTGAAATAACCAGAATTATTTTTTTTTTGTGTATTAAATGATTAATATTTTGTGGTTTTTTTAAATACAAATTCCAACTAAATTGCTTTCAGAAGTTAAGAGATAGTTTCACTTTCCTTCTACAAGTTTAGTCAATACGAAAATTTAACAGTGTCAAGTAACTATAATTTTTTCCCCTGCTAACCAGCTTCTAAGATATCATCCCATCTGCAAATCTGGAAGACCATGGGAAGCCCATAAAAGTATTGGGCCTTCACGCCTGATGCTAAAGATCGGTAATGAAATAAATATTTCATGAACCATCACTATATGATCAGAGTAATACATTAGCGGTAGAGAAACACACAATTGAGCTGTTATATTTGTTTGGTTTGGCATCCGCCAATAATGGGCATCATTCATTAGGTTATGGTATTTGAAGGGTACAATAGCCACAAAATATTTCATGCACAAGGAACATTAAGACTAACAGAGGACATATGAATGACTAAAAAATACAAGATGGTTAACACTCATTGAACAAAGTGTACTACCGATGGCAACGATTTCAAAAGCACGCAATGTACATTAGCCAGTTCAGTTGGCACTTGGGAGAGTCTAGTAGGCTTTGGTTTGCAAGCACCAAGATATTATAAATGCAAAACACTTTAATTAGCACAAATTTGGGCAAATCCATGAAAAGGAATCAGCAGGCAATGAATTCCTTATTGCTCAAAGATCATCGAGTGTTGCTCAAATGCAGAATGGGAAAAACCTAACCTGACCTGATCCTTTGATCCAACTATTTTAAAATAGAGTATGGATTCGACACAGTTAACTGTGTAAGTTTAGGCGAAAGCAAGAACAAATATGAAAGACAAATATGAACATTCAAAAGGACACTGATGTCAACTTTGAAGCGACAAACAATAAATCCCCACTATACCCCACTATATATCAACCTCCCCAAGGCAGCAACTAATCGTGGCTAAAAATAAAGTTAAGAAAACTAACTGTGAAAATGTATATCAAAATATACTTTATTATTTATAAATAAAAATTTGAATAAACTCTTTAAAGAGGTCTGTGGGTTAGTTATCAGTTATTGTGTTAGGTCACTCTTTCCAACTTTATCAAACAGTTTGTGTTCAGATTTATCCAACCAGACCCAAATGATACACACACAAACAAAGATACATGCAGAGTCACACACATGCACAATTAAACATTAGAAATTTTCCTAGCATTGAAAAGTCAAAATTCAGAAAGCTAGGAAGTGAGTCACCTGAATGAATGGCTGTAAACAATTAAAGATCATAAATTTTCTTTGCAATTATTAAACAATGTCAAGAAAGTAAGGCAGGTGAATGTATTGCTGTGGACTCTTGAACTCAGGTAAATGTATTGGATGGGATAAATTTTAACTTTACTCTATAAACTAATACCATAGATGAACCTGGTCATGATCATGTCAAAGGTTGAGCTTTGGTGAACACAAATACACCTCCACCTCCAACAGCACGGCCAAGAAGCATATTACCATCCAAATACGAAAGGTAATACAATCCTCCAACCGATTGCCTGCAACTCAATGCAGCCCCAGATCAAAGTTCATTGCTCACATCTTTTTTCTAGGAATTCATGTACAACACTAGATAGAACAGAATTACCTCTTCGAGCTTCTCAAGGGAACTTGAGCTCTAAATCCCCGGATGAACTGCAAAATCTGCAGATAGGTGTTCATAATTCTGATGAGAGAAATTCAACAACTAAGCCTTATCCCAACTAAATGGGGTCAGCTACATGGATCCTTGCAAAGACAAAAGATTAATAAAAAAGTGGAAAGAGAAAGAACAGAACGGGTCGGCTACATGTATCTTTGCCCTCCAATCAGCTCTATTTGAGGTCATACATGAAACAAGGCCTAAGCTATGCATGCCTTTCCTCACCACTTCTCCTAAGGTCATTTTAGGCCTGCCCTGCCCCCACATTTATTTTAATGTCTATTGAATTGTTTTATTTATTTGTGATGAATAGTGCAATCACGAGGTGGCATGCTTGTATTAATCTTAGTGATTAAATATTGATTAGTATTTGATTAGTATGATTAATTAAGTTAATCTTATTTATTAGGGGGGTTAATGAGGGATTAGAGGTGGTTTAGCATGATTGGACCATGTGTCCTACTTAAGGACTGCCACATGGTGTTAAGAGTTATTAGTTCTCATGTCCTAGGGGTATTTCTGAAACTAGATCTTAACTAGTTTCCTTATTATGTAAGTTCTTCTTTTTCTCTCTTTTTACCTTTTACCTCGCTAGGGAGGTTGGATGTAATATGTCAGGAGTTTATATTTGAGTAATATAGGTGTGGAGGGATAATCTCCAACACATAACTTAACAACCGAAACATTCTCTCCTTCTTCTTCTCTTCTTCTTCTCCTTCTTCCTCCATCATCTTCCCTTTTTTTCTACTTGCTCTCTTAACCTAAATCTTAACTTGGTATCAAAGCCAAGGGTTTGAGAGTCGTATCCATCCTACTTGTCCCTATTTTTTTCCTCTCTTTGGAATCCGAGAACATAAGGGATTCTAAGGCAGAGGCTCTTATGTAAACTGCTGGTTGAAGGAGTCTGAAATAGGTTCTTTTCAACCTATCCAAGTGATTGATGCTGTTCCTTGAGCTACATTGAAGCCCTTATGAAGTTTTGGAGCTCACCCAGCCTAATCTAGGTTTTCCGCCAGGTTCCTGCTGCAAGCCTTGTATCTCCTTCTCTCGGGCTGTGTTTGGATCATGGAGTAGCTCTTTAAGATCGTATCTGAGTCTTATTTATGCCTCTGATGCTTGCACTTGATGGATATGAAGCTGGTTGGAGCATAACTCATTCTTGTGTGACCTCTGTTTCTGCCCAGGTAAAGCTGAGATTGATATTTGGTCCTTTTTCTCGCATCTTGAGTACAATAGGCTCCCCTCTTAGTCGAGAATAATTATGGACATCTTGTTTGAAGTCTTGCAACAGTATTAAGTGCTTTTTGTTGCTTGGAAATTGTTTGGGTAAAGGCTGTTCCAGCTTATACTACTTTTCGTCTTGCTGGGATTTCTTTGTTTTCTGTGTTGGAATCATTTCTTGGGTTGAGTGTGTACTCCCCACTTGCTGTTGGTACTCTTGTTTATGGTCAAGTGTTCTTTTCCTTATACTATGGTTGATTCAGCAACATCTGGCCTTGGTTCGGCTGATTCACAGCCCAATCCAACAGCTCCTCGGTTGGTTTATCAGAGCACCCACCTACAGATTTCCTTTGTGCAGCTTGATGGCACTAATTACTTGGACTGGTCACACTCTGTGAAGCTTTCCCTTCGAAGCAAAGGGAAGCTTGGGTATATTACAGGTGAGATTAAAGCCCCAGAGCCTAGTTCACCTACTTATGAGAAATTGGAAACAGAAAACTCTACAGTTATGACCTGGTTAATCTTCTCCATGAAACCCGAGATTGGGAGAAGGTTCATAAGAAAAGAAACGCCAAGGCAATGCGGGACAATGTCGCCCGACCTTTGACAGAGTGGGTGACTCTGCCAAGGTTTATCAGCTCCACCAGAAAATTAACTCAATGAGACAGGGTGACAGGACCATTTCTAAGTACTACAGTGCTTTTCTTGATCTTTTGGAGGAGTATGACCACTATAGGGACCTTCAATTGACTAACCCCGAGGATGAAGCCAAGGTACATCGAACTCTTGAAAAGGAGCATGTCTTCTCATTACTTGGTGGTTTGAATCCTGACTATGAGCCAATTAGGCTTCAGATCTTAGGCCAGTTTCCCTTTCCATCTCTTAGTAAGGTCTGTAGTTACTTACAGAGTGAGGAGACTCGGCGTCCTGCTATGGCACCAACACCTGTTCCATCATCTCTTGAGCGGTCAGCCCTCAATATGAGTTCCTTTCGAGACACCAGTGGAGGTGGTAGAGGCCAAGGGCCTAACCGTACAGAAGATAGAGCAGTGGAGCCAATTGGTGCCAGTGCAGTTGGTCACGACAGGTTTAAATGTGATCATTGTGGGAGGACAGGACACACCAAGACTAGGTGTTGGTCTCTTCATGGTCGCCCTCCTGGCACTCGTGGTCGTGGTGGCCGTAGAGGGGGGGGAGCTAGAGCACATTCTGTGATGACTGAGACAGAGGCTCCACAGGATGACTCCACTTTGGCAGATGCAGTGTTTCGCAGGGTTATGTCACAGCTGAGCACATCTCCTGCACCCACAGTGGCCAGTTCTTCCTCATCCTCAGCCTTACAGGTCTCCACCTCAGCTTCTACTGCAGCCCAATCTTAGGTCATTGATTCTGGTGCCACCGACCACATGACTGGTACGTCCCATTATTATGATTCCTATACCATTTGTTCTGGTAAGGACAAGGTTAGGGTAGCCGATGGTTCCCTTTCCTCCATCTCTGGTAAGGGCAGTATCCCTGTTACACCATCTATTTCCCTTACTTCTGTTCTTCAAGTCCCTAACCTTACTCTTAATCTTTTATCTGTGAGTCATTTGACTAAATATCTGAATTGTTGTGTCACCTTTTATCCTTCTCATTGTCTTTTTCAAGATTTGGTGACGAAGAGGATTATTGGCAGTGGACGTGAGGAGCAAGGCCTTTATCTCTTTGACCCTTTTTTTACCACAGCTCAGTACTCTGTGTGTGGACGTGATGATAGTAGTTCTGTGGAGTCTGTTATGTTATGGCACCGACGTCTTGGCCATCCATCTTTTGTTGTAATGAGGAAACAATTGCCTCACTTATTTTCTTCTGTTGCTTCTCCTCATGTTTTTCAATGTGAACCGTGTATGTTTGCCAAACATTGTCGTTCCTCTTCTCCATATCATGGTAATAGAAATGTTGTTCCCTTTCATATTGTGCACACTGATGTTTGGGGATCTTCTCGTACTACCTCCTTATTTGGCTATCGTTACTTTATGTCATTTATTGATGATTTTTCTCGTGCTACTTGGACTGTTCTTATGAAGCATAAGAGTGAGGATTGTGATGCATTTAAAACCTTTTATCAGATGATTCTTACTCAGTTTGACACTCGGATCAAAATTGTTCGGTCCAATAAAGGGGGAGAATACATGTTTGGTGGCCTCCAAACCTTCTTTTCTAATAATGGCATTATCCATTAGCTAGTGTGTGTTGACACACCCCAACAAAATGGGGTTGCTGAGAGGAAAAATCGCCATTTATTGGAGGTCACCCGTAGTCTCTTGTTTGGCATGAATGTCCCCAAGACCTGCTGGTCTGCTGCTCTTCTCACTGCCTCTTTTCTTATCAATCGCATGCCTGCTAAGCTTCTTGATTTCAAATCTCCCTTGGACATTTTATCTCCCAAGGTTTTTGCTTTCTGTCTTCCTCCTAGAGTCTTTGGTTGTGTTTGTTATATGCATCTTAACAAATCTGCTCGCACTAAACTTGATCCTAAAGCCCTCAAGTGTCTCTTCCTAGGGTATTCTTCTACTACCAAGGGTTACAAGTGCTATCACCCTTCTTCTCGTCGGTGCATTATCTCCAAGGATGTCATCTTCCTTGAATATATTCCTTTCTTTGCTCCTTCTCAGCATCCTTTTCAGGGGGAGCATTGTGGAAGTGAACAGGCTGCTGATTACGTTCACTCTCCTCTCCCTATCTCCCCTTTTATGTTTGATATTGGAACACAACAAGACTGTGGAGACTGTGGATGTGGGTAATATTGGTGATCAATTAGGTGTGAATACAGAATTGGTGGTTGAGAGTAGTTCTAGTAAGGAGAAGGATTACCACATTACCTAAAAAAAGGGTGAAGGCTTGCATAACAGAGAAAAGCAGACCTACCAAGAGTCCTCTTTGGATCCAGATCCACATCCTGAGATTCATCCTCCTCAATCAGGTGACATTCCTTCTGCTCCATCTGATTTAAACCTTCCTATTGCTGTTAGAAAGGGGAAAAGAGCTTGTACTAATCCTATAGCCCAGTTTGTCTCCTATGATGCTCTTTCTTCTACAAGTATTGCCTTTATTACTGCTCTCTCTACAGCTTCTATTCCCAGGAATGTTACTGATGCTATGTCCGACTCAAAGTGGAGACAAGCTATGTCTGAGGAGATGATGGCTCTTGAGAAGAATGACACTTGGCGGTTGGTAGATCTTCCCAAGGGACGTGTCCCAGTTGGATGTAGATGGGTCTATACAATCAAGTATAAATCTGATGGTAATGTTGAGAGATATAAAGCAAGGTTAGTAGCCAAGGGGTACAGCCAAGTTTATGGGATTGACTATCAGGAGACATAAGAGTTGTGCTTGGCTGCCAATAAAGATTGGCCATTATATCAGTTAGATTTGAAGAATGCATTTCTTCATGGTGACTTGGAAGAGGAAGTGTACATGCAACCCCCACCGGGCTTCAAAATACCCTCAGCTGAAGGGAAGGTGTGCCTCCTCAAGAATGCACTATATGGACTCAAACAATCTCCAAAGGCATGGTTTGAGCGCTTTCGACAAGCTATTTTTCAAAGTGGATATTCCCAGAGTCAAGCAAATCACACTCTCTTTACCAAGCGGGGCAATGGTACCATCACAGCTCTCATTGTCTATGTTGATGATATTGTAGTCATTGGAGATGATATGGCTGAGATAGATAAACTGAAAAGCTACTTGGCTAAACAATTTGAAATCAAAGATCTGGGCCCCTTGAAGTATTTCTTAGGCATTGAAGTTTCAAGGACCAAGAAAGGAATCAACATATGTCAACGAAAGTTTGTGCTTGATTTGCTGACAGAGACAGGGATGTTAGGTTGTAAACCAGCAATTTCTCCTATTGAGCAAAATCACAAACTAGGAGAAGATTGTGGTTCTCCTCTTGTTGATGCGGGAAAATACCAGAGGCTAGTTGGGAAGCTTATTTACCTTTCTATGATACGCCTAGATATCTCCTATGCAGTGGAAGTAGTGAGCCAATTTATGCATGCCCCCAAGAGTGGTCACTTAGATGCTGTGTATTGTATTCTTAGATATTTAAAATCCTGCCCAGGGAAAGGATTGTTGCATGCCAGGCACAACCACCTGAGAGTGGAAGGTTTTACTGATGCTGATTGGGCTGGATCCATCACAAACATGAGGTCTACCTCCGGCTATTGTACCTTTGTGGGAGGTAACTTGGTTACATGGAGCAAAAAACAGCCGGTTGTAGCTAGATCCAGTGCCGAGGCAGAATTTAGAGCTATGGCTCATGGAGTGTGTGAACTCATATGGTTGAAAAGACTTGTTCAGGAATTGGGTTTTGACACTAAAGGTCCTATGAGGGTCTACTGTGACAACAAGGTTGCCATAAGTATTGCCCACAATCATGTACAACATAACAGAACCAAGCACATTGAAGTGGATCGACACTTCATCAAGGAGAAGATTGACTCTGGTTGTATTTGCACTCCTTTTGTTAAGACTGGTGATCAACTAGCTGACATCTTCACCAAGGCCCTTGCCTCTCTTCAGTTTGGTACTCTTCTATGCAAGCTGGGAATGCATGATATTTATTCTCCATCTTGAGGGGGAGTGTTAAGAGCTATTAGTTCTCATGTCCTAGGGGTATTTCTGGAACTAGATCTTAACTAGTTTCCTTATTATGTAAGTTCATATTTTTCTCTCTTTTTACCTTTTACCTCCCTAGGGAGGTTGGATGTAATATGTCAGGATTTTATATTTGAGTAATATAGGTGTGGAGGGATAATCTCCAACACAACTTAACAACCGAAACATTCTCTCCTTCTTCTTCTCTTCTTCTTCTCCTTCTTCCTCCATCATCTTCCTTTTTTTTCTACTTGCTCTCTTAACCTAAATCTTAACTCATGGGGCATGGAGAGGATGAGGTGATGGCATGGTAATTGCCACATGACATAGAGGTTAGGTGTTATCAAGGGTTAGCCACTTTCTTTGACTAAGTCTAAACAGCCACCATTTGTATGAGAGATGGTGGTGGCAATACTTAGCCAGCCACATGGCTGAGGAAGGAGGAGGTGGCACTTGAAGTGCAACAACTTGTGAGCAGCTTGTAAGTAAGTAGGTGAAGCAGCTATGGGCTAGGAGTTAGAAAACCCTCAACCGTGGGTTTGCTTAGGTACTAAATAGTAAAGCAAAAGAAAGAGAAAGGGAAAGAAAGGAAAGAAAGAAGGGAAGGTAGGAAAAGAGAAGGAGAAGAAGATAAGGAATTGAGTTTGGGATACTGTTTTGCTACTATACTTGATGAGATTTGATCGACTGTATAGCTGAATCAAGATTTGGAAGAAGGAATTGAAAGAAAAGAAGAAAAGCAATAAGAAGAAGGAAGTAGGAGGAAGAAGCTGAACTGAATCAACTGGAATTCAAATTATAAAGGGATTAGGGGGGATTTTGGTTGCTGGAATTCTGAATTGAAGAATGAGGAATTGGGATTCTGCTGAGGTGTTAGATCAGGTTCAAGAGGAAAGCTTATACACTAGTCCTTCTGTATGCGGACACTTAATTTATTAAGAAGAGGAGAGTGGATCATGTGTATTGAACGATACATTGGTATCTATATAATGTTATGTTACAGATTATTGACTGTACGAAGTATGACATAATGAGTATGTGAATGAAACATGTTTGTTGATACATGATAATTGTACAGTAGTATATGTATGAATGTATTATGTGAAGAAATGAATATTGTTCTGTATTTATCAAATGAAATGAGTTATATTATAAGACCTGCTGATTTAATATGTTATATAACAGATTGTGATGCCTTAGAATAGAAATGAACATGTATATGAATGAAATCAGATACGGATGAATGAATGAATGCAAAGACTGAACATGAACAAGTGAAATTATAAGAATGTAGCATGATATGTTTGTATGAAATGAATGTAGAACCCTTGTGACTGCCATTCCTTTGTAGGGGATTAGGTACTGGATGAGGGAAGATGTAATACGTAATACGCGATACGACTGGTTATAATCCTCCCCACTGCTTTGGTGACTAGAATAATGAGTAGACCAATAACTAGAGATAGAGACAGTAACTTATACGGGTGATCTACTATTGCATGATCCTCCCCCATGTTTCAGTGACTGGGACAAGGGAGTAGATCGTGTATCTGGGGGATTCATCGATCACATTCACATTGTTCCTTCCTAGTGCTTTGACGACTAAAATCAAGAGTAGAATAGACGATTGTGGATGGCCAGCAAAACCTTAGATTATTTTGTACATCGGCAGGACACCAAGATGACCAAACTTAGGTTTTACTTCAGATATGATGCTTATAATTGTTCAAGTATAAGAATATCCTTATACGTTATAAGTATGGTTAATTATATAGCATGATTCTCCTCACTGGGCTTTTAGCTCACCCCATTTTAAATGTTGATTTTACAGATGAGAAGGTAGGAGATTGTGTATATACTGAACCAGATACAAATGGATGTTTGTGCATCAGGTGCATAAACTTGAGAGACAAGGCTGAGTAGCCGTTGAGGGTTGCTAATATACTTGAGTTTGTAAGAATATATAGGATATGTGCAAGAAGTAAGAGAAATGTAACGGAAATGAAATAATTTTTGGATAATGAATGCTATTATCTGCCACTAGTGTTCCTGTTTATTTGTAAATACTCTTTCGAACTATGAAGTATATCCAACTCCAATTAGTAAGTCTTCCGTTGTGTATGTTATGTTATATGGGAGTTGTGATAATAAATTGAGGTATATAAAAGATCATTTGATCAACGCCCGTGAGGGCAGTACCTTTTACCCTGTCTGAGGTCAGGTTGTTACATGCCCCTAGTTCTTTAAGTACATTCAATTTGAATCCAGTCACTCCGAACGGTAGCATCCGAAGGCCTCCGTTGAACATGGCCATGTCACCTCAAATGACATTCTCGAAGCGTATCTTGAATCGGAGCAACGCCCAAATCAGCTCTAATATGATCATTCCTTATTTTACCCTTCCTAGTTTTGCCACACATCCATCTCAACATCCTCATCTCCGCTACACTCAGCTTATTTTATTCCATTGTCATAATTAATTCAAGACAAAAAGAATGCTGCCCGGCAGCATTCCCCCTACGCCCTTACACATGGGGCAGTGAAATGACCACCCCAACCCTCCCCTTGGATGCCCGTGCGAGTGCTCCATTGGCCCCCGCATTGGCTCAGGGGGGCACACAGCTTGGCAGCAAACACCTTTGCTCTAATAGAATGACCAAACCCCTTTCCTCTAATGAATCAAAGTCGACTACAACCCCTAGCCTTCCAAGCTAACGATGCGGATTCGATTCCCGCTTCCCGCTCCATATTAATTGTATTATGATACATGCATCATTGAGTTGATGGGTAAAAAGAATCTGTGCCTATTTAGTTGAGAAAAGGCATACTCGAGTTTACAATGCCATCCAACTAGAACAGATATGACAAGGTCAATAACCCACTATGGTAAGTGGATAGAACAAACATGCATAACCAAAAATTGGCAAAAAATTCCTCTGCATAGTTTATTTCACCAAAAATTAAAAAGATATAAAGGAAAGAAGAGTCCGGGCAGAAATTAAGAGTTGACTTGTCAGCCAGTCAGACAAATTCTGCAAAATCTGTAAGATAGAATTTGTGATTGCTTAATTGAGCAGAATCATACTTCTATTATAAGTGCTCACGTATCAAAATTGCTGCTTCCTTATGTGTACAATTGGATTGCCTGCTTATTGAAACCATTTAATGCCAAATCTTTTGGTATCACATATTTATTTAATCAAATATGCGCAGCAACGCCAAGATGGTGGGAGCAACACTTCTAGATATGAAGAATGCATGACTACACAATGGCTTCACCACAACAGGGCATGATTGTACTCAATCAAGACGGAGCCCATAAGGAATCAACTATGAGGGATCCACTGGATGGATATCACGATCTTCTAATGCACGTTTCAAGTCAGTAAAATGTGGCTGAACGTGCACTCTTTCAGCTCAAGCAGCAGAAACAGCAGCCTTGAAGCAAGGGATGCAGCAGGTTATACATCTTCGTGTTGGAAGGTTGGAAGTTTGGGTTGATGCAAAGGCTATAGCAGACTACATCACAAACCAAGATATTGCAATCTGGCATTGGGACATTATGTATATTTTGTTTGCTATGCGTGATCTGACTAAGTTGTTCAAGACTTGTGATACCAAGTATACCAGTAGGAAAAATAACTCCCGGGCTGACCTTATTTTGAGGAAGGTCATGCAAGATAAGCTGGACTTGATATGAATAGGACCATCGCTTTCTATGTGGTGTGTGTGTGTGTGTGTGTAAAACAGGTAGGTTTGTACGTCTGTATTCTTTACTTATTTAATAAATTACCTCTCCCCACACCCCCCAAACCAAACAAAAAAACAAAGAAAGAAAAAAACACAATACAAGAAACAGGTCCCGAACTGTGCTGCCTTATTGGTCCTTTTCTTGCTTTTTGAATCAACAAACACTTGCAATTGAAAATAGAAATGTCCAAAAATACCAAAAAAAAAAAAAACAATAAAAAACCGATGAGAAGTCAGATAGGAAATAAGCAGGTCCAAAGCTACTTAAGCTATCTTATTGGTTTTTTTTCGCTTTTAGAATATCAATTACCACTTCAGCTATTAAAATGACAAAAAAGTTCCAAGAAAAAAAAACTCCAATACTATAAGCAGCCAGAACAGTATATACATAGAGATACCCAAAGAATTTTAAACTGGGGATTTGGGTTGTCAATATACCTGAAGACTCTGAAAAGTTCGTGGTAGGATTGCTGGAGCTATCACAGCTTGTAGCTCCTCACTGATGTTAATATTTTGAATAGCTACCTGCCAAACAGAAAATGCATTTGTGAATACTAAGTCCCCAGAAATACAGAGCCAATAAATGTAGGGGTTGGCCCTCTCTGTGGGTCAAACCATATATGGTCTGCCAGACCCTTGCTTGTTGGGTTAACAAGCATCCATTTTTCACCCCCTCCTGACTAGGGATTTTTAACCTTTTGCAATAGTTATTGCTATATTATTTCATTTACTGAAACAAATAGAAATGACTAGGATATCTGAATTTCACATTAGTTGTATTGTTGAACTAATGATTGTTTTCTATTTTGTTAATCTTAATTTATTATATGCTTGAATTGATATCATGTATGATTCATAATATAGCCATAAGCAAGGGTCGACATCTCGGTTTTGAGGGTCCGAAAACGAGATATAGCAGGTTTCGACTGAAACCCGGTCGAAACCTGGTATTTTTTGCTGGGCCAAGTTGAAACCTTAGTTTCGAGGCCAAGAAAGTGTTTATTTGTCCTGTTTTTTCTGTGCTGTCTTTTTTTGACATTTAAACCTAATCTATGGATTTGTTTCACACCAGAAAAAAAAAACTCACCCAAAATGTTACTTGTGGTTTTGACCTAAATTTGTTTTGTACGCTAAATGATGTTGTGTACTAGAGTTCTATGAGGAATCATGTGGAGTTTAGAGCTAACATCGAAGAAGATGGTTTTCCAAATCATGTCAATAGAGCGAGAGTTGGAAGTCCATCTTCGGAGATTCCGCTCCATCCAAATGTGGGATCCAGCATACCAAAACACAAGCTTGTCAAGTGCTTGGTTCAACCAATATCAGTCAAACCATGTCAAAACCATAGTCATGAAGGCGGCAAAGCGACCATGGCGGAGAGGGTCTAAAATCAAGGTGACACCAATAAGGCGGCAAGGCGCCCGCCTAGGCGACCAGGTTCCAATTTCGATCGATAATGCAAGTTTCGACTGAGATCTTAAACCATGGCCATAAGTATGTTAATTGAGACATTTAGCAAATCAAGTTAATTATCATCTAATTGAAATCTAAAAGAAATGGTTCAAATAATTGGAATGCATTTAAATTGTTCCAGACATTTTCCCTCTCAGCCACCTAACAAATGCCCACATGTACATTTGCATGTGCAATTTTGCTAGTGTGTAACAAAAGGAAACAATCCAATAAAAACAGACCAACCAACCTCTTCAAACTGCAGGTAAATGTTGCGCTTAGAAACAACAAAAAATTTTGCAGAAACAAGCAGGGTTGCACCTTCCTGCTCCTACAAATCCCAAAAAGGGTGAAGTGTTCAGGACAATCCACTAGCAATGAGCAATAAATAGAACACAACAAAGATGGGTAGATAAGAGAAACATGAGTAATAGCAATAAAGAAGGCCATGGAAGCTATGAAATACTCTTCAAAAATGGCAATTACATTGTTATTCAAAGAGGACAAGGTTTTCAAATCCTTCTACAAAGAAACTCATACTCATAAGAATCAACTATGAGTAAAGTCCTTCCAAATTTCGAGCAATATGACAAGATAATCTGTTGAAGAATGACCCGTTGACCCGCGACCCGGACCCAGATACACTAGAGTGTCCAGGTTCATTGTGCACATGTGATTATGCTAGGATTTACTCCCATATTTGTAATGTTCTCTAATTATAAATAAAGTGGTGGCCTATGTCTTCTTGACAAGCCAAATCATTCTTTCTTTTCTCTCTTTCTCTTAACTTGGTATCAAAGCGAGAAATCCTAAATAATATTTTTTGGTTTTCATCTCCTTTGCCGCCGCCGTCAGTAGAGCTCCACCACTGTTCTCGAGGCTCCGGCCTCACCACGTCAAACATGGTTGACTGAACATGTCCAAATACATGTCGTACCATGTATGACAGTCACTGACCACCGCTACCGATCTCCACCACTATCTTTCTGGCTCCAATGGTCGCTCCACTACCACCGCTAGGACCATGCTCATGCCCATTTGCGCGAAACCAAAGGCTCCAACCCCTATCACACTAAACCAAGGGCGTCCGTCCCTTGCTGCTGATTGTCAGGGCCTCTTGCCCCTGCCGCCTAGTCTTTCCAGGTTCCGCCAGAGCCAATCCCCTCTGCTGCTGGTCTCTCCAGGGCCTTCCGCCCTTACCGTGTGATTCCAGGGCCTCCCACCCTATTGCCTGGCCGTCCTAGGCTCCGCAAAGGGCCTCTCACCCTTATTGCAGCCTCTCCAAGGCATCAGGCCCTAGTCACATGATTCCCAGGCTCCCGCCTACCATTCTCACACCTCTGCCAGCTCCGCTTGGCTCCTCCAAGCCTCCGCCTGGTCTTACCACTTTGCGCCAGCCCTTTAAGTGGCCCCTGTTGCCTCCACTTGGACCCAGTGACCACTGCTGCTTTCGCCTAGCTCATCTAGTGGCTTTACCGCCTCTGCCCAATTTTCCATGGCTCTTTGCCAATTTGTCTAGGTCCACAAAAATACTGACATGCCTCATCTAGGTCTCCTAGCTCACTGCCGCCTTGCCCGGACCATGTCGGCCTCTTTACAGTTTCTTTTGTGCTACTGCTGCTACTTGTAGTGAGTAACTTCTTCACCTATAGTGCTTTGGTTGATTTTAATGGAAGGATCTAGTATATCTGGTGCTACTGTGAGCGGTAATTTGAGTCACCCTATTGCTCCTCACCAGCTTCCTACTCTCCAACCTGACCCCACTAAGTTGAATGGAACAAATTACTTAGCATGGTTCCATGCCTGCCTTCTTACCATTAGTGGTAATAATTTTTTGGGATACATTAATGGTGACGCACCTATGCCCACTGAATCTCTGGCTAAGGACAATTGGTTAACGAATGAATGAATGATGCCTTGATCACATCGTTCTTGTTGAACTCGATGGAATCATCAATAAGTTCCACCTTTGTCCTCTTCAACTCAGCCAAGGAGTTATGGGATGCTGCGAAGTACACTTATGGTCAAGCCAACAATGATGCCCAACTATATGAAATTTGTCGCCATGTTCAAGAAACTAAACAGAAGGACCTCTCTGTGTCTACCTAGTATTCTGCCCTGACGACCTTGTGGCAACAGTTGGATTTCTATCATCTTGTTACCACGACTAGCCCTACTGATACTACTACATTTGCAAAGGAACGAGAAATGTTTATGCTTTCATCACTGGCCTTAATCTTGGGTATGATCAGATACAGATTCAAATTCTCAACAGGAGTACCTTCGCTATTCTACTTGAAGCCTACAAATTGTTCAGCATGAGGATCACCGTTGATCTGCCATGATGCCTCCTATTGCAGCTCCTTAGTCTGCTCTTGTAACTACACCACAAACTTCTTTACCTGTGGAGGATGTTGGTTCAGTCAATAAGACTAGTTCTACTTGTGCTCCAATACAATGTGACTAATGTGGCCGCCCTCGTCACACTAGGGAGACTTGCTGGAAAGTACATGACCGTCCCAAGGGAGGCAAGAAAGGAGGAAAAGCTGGTTCTACTTGCCCTCAGGCTCAGGCTCACTAAACTAAAATTCTTGAGGTCATTCCTAGTAGTTATTCTATGTCTGCAAAACAACTTGTGCCTCAGCTCCAACATACCCAACTTGGTTCTGCCTCTTCTACCACAGCTTCCTCTCCATCCCCTACTTCCATTTAGCCCAATCAGGTATTTTTCGTGTGTCCTCTCAGACTAATTCTTCATGGCTAATTGATTTTGGAGCCTCGGATCATATGACCAACTCCTCGGACTTGTTTGCCTCTTATAACCCTTGTTCGGGCAAGGACAATATTGGAGTCGCTGATGGTTCACTTTCTTCTATTACTGGAAAGGGTATCTCCTGCACTCTTAGTATTTCTCTCTTTTGTCTTACATGTTCCCAATCTATGTGCTGACTTGTTTTCCATTCACCGTCTTACTACTCATCTTAATTGTTCTGTTAACTTTTTTTCCTCACTGTGTTTTTCAGGACCTAGCAACGGGGGCAACGATTGAATATGATAGAGTGAAAGATGGTCTTTACTACTTGGAACCAGGTCTTACTACTGCTCCCTCTCCAATTTCAGCTCATATTACCCGCAAAAACAATGCTCTCCACAGCTCCATCACTGGCATCATCGTCTCTGTCATCCTTCCTTTTATATTTTACGTCGTTTGTTTCCCTCTTTATTGGAGCAATGTAACTTGGACCATTTTAATTATGATATCTGTGAACTTACTAAGCACACACTGTACACTTATTTTTCTAGTGATAATAGAAGTTTGATTCCTTTCTCTATTATTCACTCTGGCATATGGGGTCCTTCTCGGCCAATTGCTCGAGGTGGGTGCAAATGGTTTATCACTTTGATTGATAACTGTATTAGATTAACCTGGGTCTAACTTCTTCGGTATAAACCCGAAGCTTTCTCTTGTTTCCAGTCCTTCCACAAGTTGATCCAAGCTCAGTTCAATGCCCAAGTTCTCCGTAGTGACAATGGGACAAAATATACTTGTAGAATTTCGTGAATACTGGCTTGAGTCAGAGTGACTACAGCCATCTTTACTTATAATAAAGAGAAGAACATTCTAGAATGAGTACAAGGATAGAAATACCCTTATGACTATTGTACCCTTGAACCCATATTACAACACTCCCCCTCAAGTTGGAGCATACATATCAAACATGCCCAACTTGCTAATTATAGGAAAAATAACTTACTACTGATTCCTTTGGTAAGGATATCAGCCAGCTGTTCTCCAGACTAGATAAACGGAATACAAATTATTCCCTGTTCCAATTTCTCTTTGATAAAGTGCCGGTCAATCTCAACATGTTTGGTACGATCATGTTGTAATGGGTTGTGAGCAATGTTGATTGCGGACTTGTTGTTGCAATAGAGTCGCATTGGAAGATCAGCATTCATCCCCAAATCTTGAAGAAGCCCCGTGAGGCAAAGGATTTCACAAATATCCTGTGCCATAGCTCGGAACTCAACTTCAACACTAGATCGAGCCACAACAGCTTGTTTTTTGCTTCTCCAAGTAGTTAGGTTTCCTCCAACAAATGTGGAATACCCGGATGTGGACTTTCTATCATCATGACTGCCAACCCAATCTGCTTCAGTGTATGCTTCTATTCGGAGGTGGTTATGTGGAGAAAACAAGACTCCCTTTCCAGGAGATGACTTGAGGTAACGGAGTATTCAGTATGTTGCTTCCAAGTAAGAAGAGAGAGGATCATGCATGTATTGACTGACAAGATTCACAGCAAATGTGATATCTGGTCACGTATGTGAGAGGTATATTAATCGGCCAGCTAACCTCTGATAACTACCCTTGTCCACTGGGTCACCTTCCTTACTCTTCAAATGTGTGTTGGACTTAAGAGGGGTATCTACTAGTTTACACCCAAGCATCCCTATTTCACTCAATAAATCCAAGGTATATTTCCTTTGATAAAGAGATATGCCCTTAGCTGAATAGGCAACCTCAATCCCTAAGAAATACTTTAATCTACCCAAATCTTTGAATTCAAATTTGGTGCCCAAATAAGTCTTCAGCTTCTGGATTTCCTGTGCATCACTGCCTGTGATTACTATGTCATCAACATAGACAATCAACATTGTCACTTGCTGTCCCATCCTTTTAACAAACAATGTATGATCAGCATTGCCCTGCTTATACCCATAAGCAACCATAGCCTTATGGAATCGGCCAAACCAAGCCCTTGGTGACTGCTTCAGACCATATAGGGCCTTCTTCAACTTACATACCTTTCCTTGAGTCTTTGAAGAAGTAAAACCAAGAGGTATCTCCATATAAACATCTTCTTCCAAGTCTCCATGCAGGAAAGCATTCTTCAGGTCAAGTTGTTGGAGTTCCCATCCTTGATTTACAACACAAGAAATGATAATCCGTACAGTATTCATCTTCACTACAGGAGCAAAAGTCTCTTGATAGCCAATCCTTTGGGTTTGAATAAATCCTTTGGCAACTAGTCTTGCTTTGTATCTTTCCACTGAGTCATTTGCCTTGTGCTTCACAACAAAGACCCATTTACAACCAACAGGTTTCTTTCCTAGTGGAGGACTCACCAAATCCCAGGTCTGATTCTTCTCAAGGGCATGCATTTCTTCATTCATCGCATCCTTCCATTTCTGTTCGACTATTGCTTCCTGCCAATTGTTAGGGATGGAAACAGAGGATCAAGAAGACACGAAAGCATGGAAAGCAGGAGTTAGTGAGTTGTATGACACAAATTTGGAAATAAGGTGAAGTATGCAACTGCTCTTTGGTTTTCGAACAGCAATGGATAAATCAAGACTGGGATCAAGAGGAGGCTTACCAAAAATATGACTAGGAGGAAGACTTCGAGCAGGAACAGATGCCGATTGTGTAGGATCCATGGTATAAAATCTCGCGAAATATCGGCGATATATCGCCATATTTCGTGAATCTCGATATGTCCGAGATACGAAACACTTCCGAAACATAAAAATACAATATCTCGTCGATATATCGTGGATCTCACGATATATCGCGAGATCTCACGATATATCGCGAGATATTGTAAAAGTGACAAATAGTGTCACATTAAGAGCCTTATAATTCCATATTTCGCAGCTCTTGGTCGATATTTCGACCGAGAGCTGCTGAAATTCAAATTTTCTCTCTTCTTCCTCCCTTCCAAGCCTCATCCAAGCATTGTTGAAGCTCCTTGTCGCCGGGAAGACGTCGGAGGGTCATCTAAGCTCATCATCCAAGCCTATTTTCATTATTTAAGGTAAATTCTATTTCTCTAAAACTATTTTTTTTAAAAAAATTTTGTACAAATGTTGTTGGATGTTGATGATATTAATATATGTTAGACACCGGAGGCCGATCTACAGCCTCACGGTGTCGAAATTTTTTTCCCATATGTATTTTTTTTATTTTTTTTCTGGTTTTAAAAATTCATTTTCCTACAACTAAAATAGGAAATAATTAGGGGTAATATGACTTAGATGGTAATGAATTAAATATATGTTAGACACCAATGGCCGATCTACGGCTTCACAGTGTCGGATTTATTTTTCTGCTCTTAAATAATTCTTTTAATTTTCGAAAATTAAGAAAAATATATAAAAAATAAAAAAAACAGAAATAAATAAGGAAAAATATGAGTTTTAAGTTTAAAAAATAATGAAAAAATATGAAAGTCATTTCTATATGTTTTGAGATGCATTACATGTATATTATGTTTACTAATTTTTGGTTTTGTTGTGTTAGGTCAATACTTATATTAACATTATATATAAAAAATTGGTTTTAATTATGTGAAAAATATAAGGGTTAGGGGAAAAATATTAAATAACTATACAAGTGTATTAGTAATCTAAAAGTGTCAATTGAAGTGCATCTACATTAAGTTTTTTAATTATTTGTGTTACTTACATTGCAGTAAACAAGTATCATTATGGCGGATCGTGATAGACAACGTGCGAAGGGCAAGCAAAAGGTGGGGGAAAGTAGTCAACAAAAGAGGCGGAGGGAACAAAGAGAACAGAGGGAACAAGAGAGACCAGCCAGCCAGCATAGGGGTGACATTGCATGGTTACATGGTACTCCCATTGATGGGGATAAGAGAAAATCTATATGTAATTATTGTCACATGCAATTTATGGGAGGTGGGTCCAGTAGACTTAAACAAAATCTGACTGGAGGATCTAAAGATGTTGTAGGTTGTCATATGGTCCCTACTTAAGTAACCAGGGAGATTGGTGATAGTTTGAGGGGAAGAAAGAAGAGGAAGGCTGACAAGCAAAGGATAAGAGAACAACTTGAGGATACAGTGAGGAGTTCAATGGGAGGAGGAAGACGATACAATGATGATGATGATGATAATGATGATGATGATAATGATGATGATGACATGGCAGTACCTGATGACATACAAACAGCAGAGGAGGCTAGGGATATTAGGCGGACTGTTTCAAGGAGCAGAGTAAGTTTTCAAGATGATCAGCAAAGACAAAGAGTAGGGGGTAGTGGAGGAGCTGGTAGTTCTGGAGGTCCTAGAACTTTGAATCCTTTTAAAAGATCACAAAGTGTGAGGGCAACCCCAACACCTCTACCAGTACCAGTACCACCATCAACATCTGATCCTAAATTGCATAAGAAGAAAGGAAGCAGTCAACCCAGAATCAAAGGAGCATGGAAGGGGATGAAGGGATTGGTTAAAGAATCAATAGCTAAGTGGATGTTATACCATACCATCCCAGCAAACACTGCACAAGGCCCCCATTATGATACCATGATAGATACCATTGCAGAGGCTGGCCCAGGATTCAAGGGCCCCACCCCATATGAGGTAATGAATGTTTATCTACCTCAACAAAAGAGTGAGATTGATGAGTACATTAGTGAGATGAGGAATATGTGGGAGACATATGGGGTGACTATAATGGCGGATGGATGGGTGGGCCTACAAGAAAGTCCATCATCAATTTCATGGTTTATTGTGATGGGAGGACAAGTGTTCCTCAATCGTGGATGCATCCAAAGAGATAAAGGATGCAAAATATATTTACAGATTGTTAAAGGAAGTAGTGGAAAAAGATGTGGGTATTGAGAATGTTGTCCAGATTGTAACGGACAATGGAAGTAACTTCAAGCTGGCCGGTGAGAAGATGATGAACAATAGTAAGTACCGGCTCTTCTGGACTCCTTGTGCAGCCCATTGCATTAACTTAATGCTAAAAGATATGGGAAAGTTAAAGTTGGAAGACTGTGGTTGAAAGTGCAAGACAAGTCACCAACTTTGTATACAACCACTCCTATGCACTCAATCTATTGAGGGAAAAATGTGGGGGTAACTTGGTTAGGCCTGGCATCACAAGATTTGCCACCAACTACATTGCTCTCAAAAGCATTGAGACAAAGAAGGCCGGGTTGAGAAGCATGTTTACTTCTGAGGAGTGGTTTGAATGGAAGGGTTCCAAGGCGCAAATGGGAGGGAAGCACAAACAACGATGTCATCCGAGGACTTCTGGACCAAACTAAGCAAAGTGGTGAAAGTTTTAGAGCCGATGAGTTAAAGTTCTACACGTTGTCGACTCCGCTCGAAGGGCCCAACCATGCCAGTCCTATATGCCGCAATAGACTTGATGAAAGATAGTGTCTATAGTGTGGCTCCTCGCAGAGCAAACACTTCTTAGATATCATAAATGCTCAGGAGAATCAACTTATGCATCCACCGCATAAGGTCGGTGAGTAAATTTGTTTTATGTTTACTAATTCATAGTATTATTATTTACTAATTACCTATGCATTTGACAATACCTCTATTCTATATGTCATATTTCAGCATACTACTTGAACCCTAAGTATCAATATAACAATAGGCTTGGGTTGGAAACTCAACTTATTGATGCTCGTGAAACAAGTAGTGAAGAAGTTGGAGCCAGATGGTGCACTACAAGCAATTTGCAACAATGAAGTGAGTTCATTTGGAAACTCAACTTATTCATGCTTTCAAATCAGTAGTGAAGAAGTACTTATTAATTTTCCACATGGGTGTAGATCAAGGTATTTAGGGATGCATTGGGAAGTTTTGGAACTGAGGCTGCGATACAAGGCAGAGCACGTGGTGATGCTGGTAATTCTTTTAAGTTTTAAATTACATATGTATTGAAATTTGAAAGTTGAAAGTTGAAACAGCATTTGACACATGTCTTTTTTGTTGTAAACTTGTAATGCAGCTGAATGGTGGGTGTTGTATGGGGAATCGGCTGAAAACTTAAGAAGAATAGCAATTAAAGTCCTTGCCCAAACATGTTTTGCATCTGGTTGTGAGAGGAACTGGAGTACCTTTGCACTCATCCACTCCAAGAGGCGCAATAGATTGGGGTCTCAACGTTTATCTGACATGGTGTATGTGCACTACAACTTGAGGCTGAAACTGCAACACATACGCATGGGACATGTGGGACAGAGGGGCACCATTGATCTAGCTGACATCTTTCAAGTTGACTCAGACGATGAGGACCCTATTGTGGATTGGGTGAGGGATAGAGGTGAGCCAGTGTTGGATGAGGAGGGAGGTAGGCCCGACCCCATGATAGCTTCCGAGATTGGTGCCGATGTGGACGAGTATATGGGCGACGAGGGTCAGATACATGCAAGGGAAGCCTCACCCATACCATTCCAGCCCACTGGTGGCAATGTTGCTGATGATGAAGACTGGTCTAAGTCCTCAAATGATGATGATGATGATGGTGATGATGGTGATCTTTGGTGGTGGTGATGGTGATCTTGGTGGTGGTAATCTTGGTGGTGGTGATGTTGGTGGTGGTGATCTTTGGTGAAGAATTTGACAGCATGCGAGAGCGTTATGTGGTAGGCCAGGAGGCCCAGGATACGGCACCTGTAGAGCCACTCCGATTCACTGGAGAGACACAGTTTGATCATGCCACACAAGATACGGACCACGGAGCACGTGCCCCCGCACCCCCACCCTCGAGAGGCCCCCTACATACATACAACAGGAAGCGTAGGGGTCGACAAACACAGTTGCAACCTGATCACATGGACATTGATAACCTATCTAGCTCTGTTGGTGGTTTGAGTATGGGTGATAGGGAGGGAGGACCGACTGGACATTGGCGTGCCCCATCTTTTGACGCACATGCCACTCCATTGGCATCGGATTATGGTGCATCACAACCTTACGGTGGATATGGATATGGATCATCATCATATGGGCAGTTTAGTGGGGTAGGGGACTATGACTACCAGTCCCAGTCCCAGGGACATACTGGATCATCTTTTGTAGATAACATCTTTGCATACCCTAGCGGACCTAGCTACCAACCTCACCAGCCATACATGCAGCCAATGCCATCGCCTCTTGCGCCGGCGCCAACATCATATCATAGTGGATCATCTTCTTCACGGACTGGATCGATTGGTAACCCTAGTTTATATCCTAAGATAGGTTACCTACAGTATGTTGATGATTCCATTTACTCAACACTTGTGGATAACTACACTCGTTTCTTCTCCGATTCTATACCGTGGTCCACATATGTCCTTCAAACAGAGAGCAATGGACGTCGACTCCAGCGAGGCATGAGTGGGATTGATCCAGGGAGGCACAGTAACTACTATTAGCAGTTTAGCACTTGTAATTTGTAACTTAAGTTGTGATTTCATTAATCCATGTGTATTTAACTATTTATACATTAGGGTCGGCGACCGTATGTCAATCAACGGTGCAAGCCCAAAACACCAATTTGAATTCACATTTTTACAATTTTATGGTTTAAATGTGTTTATTAAGCTTAAATAAGGCTGTCCATGAAGTTTCAAGCCTAGATATGGCCAAATACCCCCCGAGATGGACCCCCGAAATATTGCAGAAAAAATGCAATATCTCGGGCATATTTCGCGATATCTCGGATATTTCGGATATCTCGGTAGGCCCAAGATACCGATATATCGCGAGATATAGTACTATGGTAGGATCAGTGGTGGTGGTCTCTTTGTACCGAGGGCCATCCAAAGGAAAATCAGGTCCTCGACTGTAAGTCTGCATATTATTCTCCCCATTGGTTTGTTGGTACTGCTCAAGCTGTCCCACTTCTTGTTCTTGACTTGTAACTCCATCTTCTAGTTCAACAGAAACATCCTTTATGGTAGGTATCTCAATGTCTAGAGGAGCAATCAACGGGACCTCTTCACCACTTATAATCTCCCCCTGTAGAGGTACCGGCTGTTTAAAGTAAGCCTCAGACTCTCAGAACTCCACATCCATAGTGACAAACACCTTTCAGATAGGAGGATGATAGCATTTATACCCCTTCTAGGTAGCTGAATAACCGAGAAATATGCATCGCAATCCCTTGGGATCAAATTTTCCGTGTACATGGTGATTTCTTGCAAACACGACACAGCCAAAGACCTTGGGAGAAACAACACAAGTGGACTTCCCACACGGCAGATCCAAGGGGCTGTGACCACCTAAAACACAGGAGGGAAGCCGATTGATAAGATATGTAGCTGTAAGGACAGCATCACCCCAGAAACGAGGAGGGACAGCCATAGTAAACATAAGAGAATGAGCAACCTCCAAAAGATGTCGGTTCTTGCATTCAGCCACTCCATTTTGAACGGGAGTGTCAACACAAGAAATTTGATGAATGATACCATGGTTGTCCAAATATGAGCGAAAGGCACCACCCATATACTCCTTTCCATTATCTGACCGAGGAATCTTGACCTTGGCATCGAACCGTCTCTCGACCATTTTATGAAATAAAGTGAAATAAGTGAAGACAATACTTTTACTGTGCATCAAATACACCCAAGTCGTCTGGCTAAAACAGTCAATAAAAATGACAAACCATCGAAATCCAAAGGTAGAGACACAACGGGTAGGGTCCCACACATCAGAATGTATCAAACCAAAAGGACTCAATCTTCTATAATAAAAAATGGGAAAAATGCTTCTAGTTTGCTTTGCCAAAGTGCAAGCATCACAAGAAAAATTGTGTTTATTACACCGTTTCACTAAACTAAGAAATAAATCAGATAAAACACCAATCGGGGGATGGCCCAAACGACGATGCCAATTATTCAACTCAAAAAATACAGAATCAAAATCAGAAGATGCAAGCTGAGACGTCAAAGCTGCTCGGGAATTGTCAAGCATGTACAGACCATCAACCACTTTACCACATGCAATCGTACTGTCTGTTGCCAAGTCCTGAAATAAACAATGGGTTGGAAAAAAAGTTACTATACAGTTTAAATCCTTAGTTAGACTACTAATGGAAAACAAATTAATAGTAAACTTCGGAACATGTAACACAGATGAAAGGCTAAGAGAGGAAGTGCACTGCACAGATCCCTTCCACGAGATAGGAGAAAGAGACCCATCAGCAACACGAACCTTACTATGACCAGATAGAGGAAAATATGTGGAAAAAAAGGATGAACAATCTGTCATATGGTCGGTTGCCCCTGAGTCAATTACCCAAGAATTGGGCATGACTGAGGTGCAGTTCCCACCAAATGAAATACCTGTGGAAGAAGGTGTATTGGGATGGGTAGGCAGATACAGAGCCGAGGCAGCCATGGAAGGAGATACAGATGCTGAAGAAGAAGTGTCCAAGCGATTCACCATATCCTGAAGATTTTGCAAATCCGCCATAACTTGGGAAAGAGAAGGATCAAGTTGTTCCTCAGTCGTTGCCTGCTGAGCACGGGTACTACTGGACCGATTTGAACCACCCCTCCCAAGCCCACGAGTATCTGCTGGGCGACCATGAAGCTTCCAACATCGGTTCTTGGTATGCCATTCCTTCCCACAGTAATCACATTTAATGGGAGGGCGATCAACAGATGTCCGATCAGTACCAGCAGAATGAGAAGAACCTCCATGGGAAGACTGCGAACCAACAATAAGGGCTGAGCGCTTCTGAGTAACAGGATGAACCATGGTTGCACGCCGACTTTCTTCATCCGAAAGAATCGCAAAGGCCTATTCAAGAGTTGGGAGAGGATCCCGATTCAAAATGTTGGCCCAGATATGATCAAACTCAATATTCAGGCCAGCCAAGAAATCAAAAACTCGTAAACCATCCTCCCACTTGCAGTAGGCCGTGGCATCAACATCAGTGGTTGCAGTGAAGGTGCCCAGAAAATCTAACTGCTGCCACATCATACTTATAGTATTGTAATACTGAGAGAGGGTCAACTACATCTGTTTGGTAGAGTGGATCTTTTGACGGAGTTCATAACATTGGGCAGCATTCCCAACCTGAGAATAAGTATATCTTTGGCTATCTTCCATATTTTTGCAGCCAAATCAAGAAGAAGATAATGCCCAGCAATTTCTTGGTCCATGGAATTAACTAGATACAACATGACCAAGAAATTAAAATTCATCCAGCGATCTTGTGCAGAACCAGTCTCGGTAGTCCTGACCGTAGTACCCGTGATGTAGCCAGAGAGGCCACGGGAACCAATAGCAAACAAACATGAACGAGACCACATAAGATAATTGCTACCATTTAACTTGATGGTGTTCACCGAAAACGGAATGAAGTCACATTGCGATGAACCATCGGAAACAGAGGAAGCAGAAGTGATCTCTAAATTGTTAGGTATAGTGGCTGGTAAAAGAAATCTACAAAAAAATCCCCCAACAATTCAGAACATAAGGAAGGAAGATTTAAAAAAAAAAAAAAAAAAAAACCTTGGTGGGAGTCAACTCACCATTAAGGGTGGGTAAAAAATAACGGCAAGGAAGGGGAAAGCCTCCCGCCAGAGAAAAGAAGGAAGGCGAGAGGCCTGCGGGCTGGAGGGAGTAGCGTAAGATGGTGGAAAGCTGGTTTTGTGTTTTGCCTAACACTAAAAGTCTCATGTAAAAATAAAATCATCTAACTAGTCAAACTTCATAGAGAACAAAAACATTTCTTTAAATCGAGAACAATTTAATTACTTATAGAAAAGATCATATTTTCAAGAACAGTATAAACCAAATGTATGTTTGATTGTTTCAACTTCCAATAGCTTGCTTCTTCAGTTCTGTTGTCTTCTAGTTTTACGTTGATTTTTTATGACTTCATGTGACTTAATGTGGCTTAATGTTGATTTTTTGATGACTTGAGGAGGCTTAATGTTGATTTTTGATTATATAAGGTATATATTGTAGCACACTAAATAATATTAGAGAAGGAGGAAATAAAAAATAACACTTGGGGGTGCCTTGGTCGCCTAGGTGATGCCTAGGCGGGAGCCTTTACGCCTAAGCGCCTAGGCATCCCTCTAGTGTCTTGGGTCGCTTTGCCGCTTTGACAACTGTTGAGGAAAAGTCCTCATACATAAACTCCAATCATCTATCATGATGATATATATGTTTTGATGATAACAAATAAACCGAATTGTACTAACTCTTGTTTAAGATGTTTAGATAAGAGCATAGCACCAAGTGAGGGGGAGCACTCAATTCAAGAGATTGATGCTCAAAGCAAATTGAACCTTGTCCAATCTTTCAAGACATCAAAGAATCATGAAGAATGAAGAAAAAGTTTTGAAGACAAAGATCAAGACAAGTTAGAGGAACTCGCTTTGAAGACATTCATGTAAAGAAGTGAAGTTCAAGACTTGAAGAAGATTGAAGACTTAGAATTGTGCTATATTGTTAAATCATGTGTTAAAGTCACAATCAATGTATCACACACACTCACGCATACATACATGTAGTGTGACCCTAGGAGGTTGTTTTAAACTCTTCCCACATGGACTAAAACCAAAGAAATTGGCCCGGACCTATCCAATGGAATCGACCCAAGTCAGTCCAACCAAGGACTTACACTTGTTCAACAAAACAGCTGATTCAGCATACCGAATCCAGATCCGGCATGCTGAATTCCATTTTTCTTGCAAAACACAATCTCAGGGTTTTGCTCACAGAGAGCAAACGGAATGCTCTGAATTATGATCCGGCATACCGAATCACAATCCAACATACCGAATGATGATCCAGCATACCGAATTGGCTTTTGACCATTATGAATTAGCCATTGGTCAATGGATAGATTCCTTAATCAGGCATACCGAATTGGGAAATGGCATACCGGATCAGGACAGATTTGTATCCGAAATTAGCAATGATTCTTGGATGCTTTAAGCACCTTTGCCTATAAATAGGTAAGCTTATTTAAGCTAAACTAACACAATTAATAAAAGCTAATCAAAGGCATCAAAAAGCATTACTACTTGATCATCCAAAGCATTGAAGTGTGCATTCTTCATCAAGCATTCAAGCACATTCCCTCACTAGCTCCTTCATCACACTTTGCATTAAGCTTCAAGTTGAAAGGTAGCAAACACTACTAAAGTTGAGGTAATTCCAATCTTTAGTATCCTTTATTTTAAATGGTAGTTTGAGTCCTCTTGCTCGGAATCAAGAGTAGTTGGTTGTGTGAGTCCTCTTGCTCTCAATCAAGAGTAGTTGAGTCCTCTTGCTCTCAATCAAGATTAGATGAGTTCTCTTGCTCTTAATCAAGATTTGTACGAGTTCTCTTGCTCATACTCAAGATTTGATTTAAGTGGAATTCTCTCTCAGGTGAGAGGAGTGGGCGTCAGCAAGTATTAGCCAAACCACTATAAATCTTGGTGTTATTATTGTAATTTATTTGCTTTATTTTAATAACATTTTTTTAATTTCACACAAGCTTTTATATTCCACTACTTTCACCTATTCACCCCCCCTCTAGGTGAATTTACAACAACTATTTATGTCCTACAGCCGGAGAACAATGCACGTCAGCTCCATCGGACTATGAGTGGGGTCGATTCTGGACGGCGGACTAATTTTTATTAGAATTTTGTAAACATTTGAATCACTTGATGACTACTTGACTTATATTGGGAATTTGGGATATTGATATCATCTTGTTAAGTTGTTATTGACTTATTGTACTTAATATTATGACTTAAGTTATGAGTCATTCACTTTATGTTTCCAAGTGAATTTACTCGTTTAAATTGTTTATTAATTATTAATTTATTATTTCCTCTAGTACTTAAAATCTTAAACAATGCGTATGTGTAATTAACTAAGTTATACATTAGGATTCGACCGTCTACTACCAATCAATGGTGCAAATCCAAAACACCACTTTGGGTGACTATTTTTGCAATTTGAACATTTACATGTGTTTATATAGCCTAAAATAGGGTTTCAATTTTAGGCCTTAACTTGGCCTAAAACCCATCGAAACGATCTACCGAAACCATACAGAAAAAATGTAATATTTCGACCGAAATGAGTTTTTTAACATTGATTATTAACAATAACACTACAAATATGACTCATATACAACAACAAAACATATTCTAAATTTCTCCCAAATTATGAAATTTTTTGCTTTTTTAACATTATTTTAATAACTAATTCACATTAATTAATTAAAGAACATAACATTACTAATCAAATCCAGCTGAAAACAGATTCTACAATCTTAAACCATTTCTTACTTTTTTAAAACTAAAACTGAATCCAGCCTTAGAAGTCCTTTCTAGGAGCCTTCAATCCCAAACAGATCTCCACCTCATCTCCCCCATTCCCAAATGCAAGCACATCAACCTTACCCACCTGGCCTTTGCTGATGATTTGATGATCTTCTCGAAGGCCTCCCCCTCTTCTATTTCTGCCATCTTGTCCTCCCTCCGCCTCTTTGAAGACCTCTCCGGTCTCCGCATCAACCTCCTCAAATCCAAAATATTCCTTGCGAGGGTCTCTGAGTCAGATAAAGACACCCTCCAGCGTCTCACTGGCTTCTTTATTGGTCCCCTTCCCATCAAATACCTTGGCCTGCCTCTCATCCCTGCCAGGCTTTCCAGCCATCATTGTAACCCCATGCTTGATAATATCCGCAAGCCCCTCCATCTTTGGAAAGGCAGACTCTTATCCTATGCGAGTAGGCTTGAATGCATTAGATCAGTTCTTCAATCTTCTTACACTTACTGGTGTGGCAACTTCGGCATTCCTAAAGCCACCATCAAAGCCTTGGAGAAACTCTTCAGTGCTTTCCTTTGGAAAGGGAAAGAAACCTCCAAATTCCTACATCCAATTAGCTAGAAAACCGTCTATCCCCCTAAGGCGGAAGGGGGCTTAGGCATTTGCCGCATTCTGGACTCTAACACTGCAGGAATCCTTAAGCTTATCTGGAAAATCTCTTCCAAGCACAATTCCATCTGGGTCTACTCTCATCTCCTCAAGAATGATTCCATTTGGACTGCTCCCATCCTCTCTGACTCGTCTTAGGTTTGGCCGAAGATCCTTCTTCTTCGGCCTCTTGCGCTTAGAGCCACCTCCACGGCAATTGTCAACAGCTCCTCTAACTCTCTTTGGCTTGACCCCTGACACCCCTTAGGCATCCTCTACAATGTCTTTGGAGCTAGAGCAGTCTATTCCTCGGGCATCCCCAAATCTGCCCCCTGTCCTCCATCATCTCTCTTGGTTCCTGGTCCCCTCCTTCTCCACTCCCCATCGTCCTATCCCAGATATGGCCTACCCTTCCCCCCCTCCACCTCTCCCCCACTGCTCTTGCGGATAAGGCAATTTGGCTCCCCTCCCCCTCTAGCCGTTTTACCACTAAATCAGCTTGGAATTTTGTCCGTAACCCCAACACCCCCGTTCCCTGGCACAACCTAGTCTGGTTCAAAGGCTTCATCCCTCACCACAGCCTCACAGCATGGAGATCGTTTAACCTTTGCCTCCCAACCCAAGCCTTTCTCCTACATCGTAACATCCCCACCCATCCCTTTTGCGCTTTTTGCTGGAACGGTTTTGAGGACATTGCCCATCTCTTCTTTGCATGTCCTTTTTCTTCAACCATTTGAAAAAAAACCCTCTCAACGATCTGGCACCGCAACAGGAGACATCTTCCATTTGATAGAGAATGTATTTGGTTGACCAAGGCCTTCAAAGGCAGCACCATCTGCGACACTATTGGCAAGCTCGTTTTTGGCTCTGTTGTGCATCACATCTGGATGGAGAGGAATCTTAGGAGATGGACTTCCAAATCTAGATCCTTTGACTTGATTTGGAAAGACATCACCTTAAAAGTTTCCTCCAAGATCTGTACTATCCCTCATCGTTCTTTCATGGATTCCCCAAGGAACAGGCACATTGTTGTTACCTGGGGTCTAGATAGCAGTCTTTTACAGTCCCCTTCCTTTTTAAGGAGGACTTGATTTTGGTTCTTTCCCCCCTTCTGTCCTTCCTTCTCTCTCCCCTCTCTTTGTATATTCCCCCCCCCTTTTTTACCCTCCTGCCCCCCCTGGGGTTTGGTAATATATACTTATTCACCAAAAAAAAAAACTAAAACAGAATATTTTTCCTATTTATTTTCAATTTGTTTTATTTCAGCAATTATTTTTCGAAAAACAGATAATTTAAATAAATAATTAAAAATGGAAGAAAAAATATTTGACTCCGCCACGCTGTAGATCGGCCAACGGTGTCTTAACATATATTAAATTGGTGTCCATTCATCATATATATATCATATTTTTTTCAAAAATATATTGTATGGAAATGATTTTATAAATTAGAAAATAAAAAAAAATAATTGGCCTACCCAAAAAAATCCGACTCCGTAGAGTCACCGGGCCAAGGACGCTAACATATATTAAATTCAACAAATTCTACCATGTATTCAACGGTGTTGTACAAAAAAAATTTGATTTTTGACACAAAAACACTATTACCTTTAAGAAGAGAGGTTCAAACACTGGTAGATGTCGGTTGATATAGGTTGTAGATGTACCAAACGAAGGAAATATGCGAAGAAATCCACATTTGGAGGCAAAACTCCCACTCCCTATGTCGAAACCTACGATTTTTCCTCTGTTTCGATCAAAACTAGTAACATAGTTGTCAAGGCGTCCCCTAGGTGCCGCAAAAGCGTCCAGGCGGATTTCTAGGTGCCTAGGCGGCTGCTGCCTTATTGTAGGGTGCCTTACACTAGTTTAATTAGTGTCGAACTAGGTTCTAGCACCTATTATGTCAAATATCATTTAAGTAAATGAAATAAGAATTATTTCATGTACTTACACTATTATTCATAAATAAGCAAATCCCCCTATTTGAATCCAATAAATAAAAATAGTTAAAAAATTAAATTTTCAAAGGGATAAAAAGTCAACCCCCAATTCAAGAACAAAAAACTGGATTTTTTGCAGTAGGTAAAATTTTTAACTTTTTAATGTTGGGGTTTTTCTCAAATCTAAAAATTCCATAAATCTTAATATGGTAAAATATTACTAAAAACCAAAAGTGCGGTAAAATATTCATTTGTTTTGATATCTAAAAAAATATTTTCATTCAAACCAATTTTGACAGCATTCACGTACACCATATAACGCTTGAGCAGAACATAACTCCTTTAATATAAATCAGATTTAAGCAATCTTGGATTTTTTGGAAAGCTGGTTTTGTGCTCTACCTAATACAAAAAGTCCCATGTAAAAATAAAATCATTTGATTAATCAAATTTATTAGAGAACACGATCATTTCTCTAAATCAAGAGCAGGTTTATTAGTTATTGATAAGATCATATTCTCTAAGAACAGTATAAACGAAATGTGAGACTAGGTATACTTGAAAATGACCAATTCCAAGAACATACAAACCAAATGTATGTTTTGATTGTTTCAAACTTCCAATAGCTTGCTTCTTTAGTTCTGTTGTCTTCTATTTCTATGTTGATTTTTGATGACTTGATGTGGCTTAATATTGACTTTTGATGACTTTATGTGGCTTAATGTTGATTTTTGATGATATAAGGTACATATTGTAGCATACTAAATAGTGTTAGAAAAGATGGTAATAAAAAATAACACTTGGCACCTTGGTCGCCTAGGCGGGCGCCTTGTCGCCTAAGCACTTAGACACCCCTCCACTGCCTCACCTTGCTGCCTTGACAACTATGACTTGTCATATTTCAGACATGGTTTGGTTTGGTTCAACTGGTTTTGACCAGTTTTGACCGAAACTTATCTAAACCAGTCGATCCGAACCGAAATCTGGAACTTTTTGAACTCCCACTCTGTTTCGTCTATGCGAAACCAAGATATCTCGGTGGTTTCCGTCAGTTTCAACCGAATTATTTTTCCATGTGCTGTACTTAACTACTTACTGTTACATTTCTGATTAATAGGGTTCCTTCTATTGCTCTTGATTTTCAGACACCAATCAATTAGCTCCCTGACCCCACTATTGCCTCTCATCTTCCTCCTCATATTTTTGGATGTGTCTGCTTTGCTCACAACTCTTCCCCCTTTTGGTCCAAACTTGACCCAAGGGCCTTTAAGTGTATCTTTCTTGGGTATTTTGCTTCTCAGAAAGGTTATAAGGGTTATCATCCTCCTTCCAAAAAAACCGTTTGTTACCATGGTTCAAAATCTCTCGATATTTCGCCGAAATATCGCTTAATTTCGTATATCTCGAGCTTACCGAGATGCGAAATCAGGTCGAAATGAAAAAATACCATATTTCGTCGATATCTCGTGAGATATCGTGAGATATCGACGATATCTCGTGAGATATCGACGAAATATGGTATTTTGGCTTAAAGTGTCACGTGAAGGGGGGCTTTAATACAATATTTCGCAAATTTCGGTCCATATTTCGACCGAGAGCTGCATTTGCTAAGGAATTTCAGTCTTTTGCCTATTCTTCCACTCTTCCAAGCTCTCATCCAACACTCTAGCCATTGTTCAAGCACATTGTTGTCGGATTTTCGCCGGTAAACTCATCGGAGGGTCATCTAAGCTCATCATCCAAGCTTTTTTCCACTATTTAAGGTAAATTCTATTCCTCTAAAACTATTTTTTTGAAAAGACTATGTACAAATTTTGTTGGATGGTCATGATATTAATATATGTTAGACACCGGAGGCCAATCTATAGCCTCACAGTGTCGAAATTTTTTTTCCATATGTATTTTTTTTTTTTTTTTCTGGTTTTAAAAATTCATTTTCCTACAATTAAAATAGGAAATAATTAGGGGTAATATGACTTAGATGGTAATGAATTAAATATATGTTAGACACCAATGGCCGATCTACGGCTTCACGGTGTCGGATTTATTTTTCTGCTCTTAAATAATTATTTTAATTTTCGCACATACCACTCCATTGGCATCGGATTATGGTGCATCACAACCTTACGATGGATATAGATATGGATCATCATATGGGCAGTTTAGTGGGGTAGGGGACTATGACTACCAGTCCCAGTCCCAGGGACATACTGGATCATCTTTTGTAAATAACATCTTTGCATACCCTAGCGGACCTAACTACCAACCTCACCAGCCATACATGCAGCCAATGCCATCGCCTCTTGCGCCGGCGCCAACATCATATCACAGTGGATCATCTTCTTCACGGACTGGATCGATTGGTAACCCTAGTTTATATCCTAGGATAGGTTACCTACAGTATGTTGATGATTCCATTTACGTGACACTTGTGGATGACTACACTCGTTTCTTCTCCGATTCTATACCGTGGTCCACATATGTCCTTCAAACAGAGAGCAATGGACGTCGACTCCAGCGAGGCATGAGTGGGATTGATCCAGGGAGGCACAGCAACTACTATTAGCAGTTTAGCCCTTGTAATTTGTAACTTAAGTTGTGATTTCATTGATCTATGAACTTGTGAGTTGTGACTTGCGAGTTGCGAGTCTTGTGACTTACTAACTTTGACACTTAGTGTATTGCCTTTAAGGCTTTAAGCGAGTTATTGAATATTATGGAGTTTATGAGAATCATGGCACTCATCAATGTGTATTGGCTTTAACTTGATATGTGATGAAGTTAAATACTATTATTAAATATTAACTGCCTAATCTATGTGTATTTAACTATTTATACATTAGGGTCGCACGTATGTCAATCAAGTGCAAGCCCAAAACACCAATTTGAATTCACATTTTTACAATTTTATGGTTTAAATGTGTTTATTAAGCTTAAATAAGGCTGTCCATGAAGTTTCAGGCCTAGATATGGCCAAAAACCCCGAGATGGACCCCGAAATATTGCGAGAAAAATGCAATATTTCGGTCATATTCAGCGATATCTCGGATATTTCGGATATCTCGGTAGGCCCGAGATACCGATATATCGCGAGATATAGTACTATGTTTGTTACAAGGGACATTACTTTTCACGAGGATGAACCTTATTACCAGTCTTCTCTTCGGGGGGAGACTCTAGAAAAAGAGAATCTTTCATCTCCTTTTGTCATTGATATTGTCCGTCTTTAAGGGGAGCAAGCGGATGAGACTGATGTTGCAACTAAACAAAAGGATCTCATCATTTATTTTACACAAAAGGAAAAGACTATCCCAAACATACCATGTTCATCTACGCCTCCCACAACTGGTAATAAATCTCCTCCTGATCCTGATGATCACCCAAACACCCTATTTCTAACTTTTATCTCTTACGAGTCATTGCCTCCCTCCTACCGTGCCTTTGTTTCTTTTGTGTTTGTTCCACATGGCTGGAAGGAAGCCATCACAAACACTATCCATTTGCTCACCTCCATAGATGGATCCATCCTCGCCAGTGTTGCTGCCATCAATAAGTTCATCCCTCCCCACCTCCTCGACTCCCTCCAAGCCATCCTGTCTGACTCCGAGATCCATTCTGCCGTCCGCTCCCACCATCCCAATAAAGCCGATGGGCCTGATGGTTTTAGCATGGGTTTCTTCCTTACCTGCTGAGATATCGTCGGCTCCGACCTCACCCATGCCATCTGTAGCTTCTTCTCCCCCAACCAAATCCAAAGCATCAATCAAATCTTCCTTTGCTTCATCCCTAGGAAAGAAGGTGCCTCCGCCATGGCTGAATTCCACCCCATTTCTCTTTGCAATCTCTTCTATAAGTTTGTTGCAAAAATCCTCGCCAACCGCCTCCAACTCGTGGTCAATTCCCTCGTTAGCCCAAACCAATCCGCCTTCAATGTTGGCCGCAGCATTGCTGACAACATCATTCTCTGTCAAGAGAGAGTCCGTGGGTTCAATCGCAAATCTCACTCTCCTACCGCCCTTACGAAAACCGACATCCATAAAGCTTTTGACTCCATCTGGTGGCTCTTCATCTCCCAAACTCTCCTCAAAATGTCTTTCCCCCCAATCTTCGTCAGCTGGATTCATTCCTACATCTCCTCTCCTCATTTCTCTATACTTGTTAACGGTAGCCTAACGGGTTTCTTCTCCTCCTCTGTTGGCATCCGCCAAGGTTGTCCCCTATCCCCCTTCCTTTTATGCTTGGCCCTTGAAGTTCTCTCCCGTAGCATCCAATCAAAAACTGACCAACACCTAATCACTCCCATTCTTAAGTGTAAGGCCTCCAACCTAACCCACCTTCCTGTTGTTGACGATCTTATGATCTTCTCTAAGGCCGATCCCCTGTCCATCACTTCCATTATGTCCTCCTCCCTTCATCTCTTCCATGAGCTCTCCGGTTTGCGTATCAACCTCCTTAAATCCCCCATCTTCCTTGTTGGAGTCCCTAATCCCCTAAAAGCCCACCTCTTGCTCCTTACTGGCTTCTCCCCTGGTTCTCTCCCTATCAAATATCTTGGTCTTCCCCTCGTCACAGCCAGACTTTTCGCCCATCACTACACCCCCATCTTTAACCTCTTGCGCAATCAAATGTGGAAAGCAAACTATTATCTTATGCAGGTCACCTTGTGCTCACCAGATCAATTCTCCAGTCCTTTTACATCTACTGGTGTGGTGTGTTTGGCCTTTCCAAGGCCACCATTAGAGTTGTTCAATCCATTATGTGCTCCTTCCTTTGGAAAGATTCTGATTCTTCAAGATTTCTCCGCCCCATCTCTTTGTTTGCTATTTGCCTCCCTAAATCAAAAGGGGGGCTAGGGTTGAGAAGAATCAAGAATTTCAACCTTGCCGACACTTTAAAGCTCATCTGGAACATAGCCTCTAAGAAGAAAGGCATTTGGATCTCTTGGGCGAGGCCACTGCGCAACGATAGTATCTAGTCTGTTTCTGCTCCCTCCGATGCTTCCTGGGTTTGGCGTAGGATTCTCCAGATTAGGAACTTGGCTATTGAATCCATCTCCTCCAAAATTGATGATGGTCTCTCTACCTCCCTCTGGCATGATAAGTGGCACCCTTCTGGTGTCCTATCTTCATTAGTTAGCTCCAGCCTCCAGGCTCATATACTCGTCTAGCCTTCCCAGAGATTTTCTGGTTACCTCCATCATCTCCCGGGGCTCTTGGTCTCCCCCCTTCCCCCCTTGCTGATCTCTGGAGCTCCCTCCCCCTCATCCCCCCTGGCCATTGTGGTAGAGGTGACACATTTCTTTGGCTCCCCTCTCCCTCTGGTCTTTTCAGGTCCCAGTCAGCTTGGGGTTTGATCAGACCCAAAGGCTCGGTTACTCCCTGGCTTAAGATTGTTTGGTTCAAAGGCACATCACCCGCCAGAGCTTCATAGCTTGAAGAGCCCTCTCCAACTACCTCCCAGTCAGACTTTTCTCATCCATCGTAGACCCATGCTGCTCCATCTTGCTACCTTTGTTGGAATGGCCTTGAAGACGCCGACCACTTGTTCTTCTCCTGCCCTTTTGCTGCAGCCATTTGGAAGAAAGGTTTGCTTAGCTTCTGGCCAACCAGAAGAAGAGGTCTTCCCCTTCAGAGAGAATGGATTTCGATTGATATGACTTTTGGAGGTAACTCCATTTGTGACACTGTCAGCAAGCTTGTTTTTTGAGCCTCCATGTGCCTCCACCTCTCACATCTGGATGGAGCGTAATCTTAGAAGATGGACTTCCAACTCTCATTCTTTTGATAAGATTTGGAATGCCATCTCCTTTGACAAAATTTCCAAGATTGCCTCCCTCCCTCATCATCCAGCACGAACCCCAAGGAACAGGCTCATTATTGTCTCTTGGGGCCTCCCCTCTTCTATATTGCAACCGGCTTCCCCCTCCCCCCTCCCCCCTTCTCCTTTCTTTTCTTTTGTTTGGCCCTAGGGCTTGTGTATTCCTTCCTTTTTTTCTTGCAATATAATTTTTTACTCATCCAAAAAATAAATAGATAAAACTTTAGAACGATCCTTTAACAAATATAACCATGTCATTCAAAAATGATCATCTACAAAAAGTAATAAAGTATGAAAAACCTGACTCTTGACACGACACGAACACCACACATCTTAATGAATTAAAGAAGAAAAATAACTTAAAGAGACATCACAAGAAGGGAACAAGGTACAACAATGCTCTCCAAGCTCACACGCTTCATACTTAAATCCAAAGATATGCTTGCAACTGGGAACCATCTATTGGAGTTTGGAAATGGAGAGATGTCACAACCTGTAATGCCACTGAAAGAGAGAGGACACACTAGAAGCAGCAGAAGCAATTGTAAGAGTAACACAGCCAAAGTAATATAGTCCATACTTCTTACGCCCTCCATCAATCGTCTTCTTTGTCTGGGGATCCTGAAAAACACAAGTAGGATGGAAGGTGACTGAACAATTTAATGATTTAGTCAATTGACTAATAGAAAGAAGATTTAAGGGTAAGTTAGGAACATGAACAGATTTTAACATTGAAAAAGGTAAAGAGACACAACCATAAGCTGACATGTGAGTAAAGGAGCCATCAACGAGCATGACTTTAGAAGGGTAATTAATTTTTAGAAAGGAGGAAATACATGGGACTTACCAATCATATGAGTGGTGGCACCAAAATCAGGGACCCATGATGTGGAGGAAGGGGCAAGAAATGTGCTAGTACTTGAGTGAGTGATGGTAACAATAGATGTAGATGCAGATGTCTCAATTTGCTAAACCGTTCTCATAATTGATTTAATTCATCTCGCAATTGAGAGACGTAATGACTACCTCCAGATATAGAAGCAAGATTGGTATAATAAGGTGACACTGTTGTAGAACTCTAATCAAAAGTAACAACGTTAGCGGATAGTTGTTGAGCCCACTCTGGCTTACCATGCTTTGCCCAACAAGTATCGACAGTATGATTCAACTTCCCATAGTGTATACACTGATGCATGGCTTGATCTGGTGGTTGTACTCTACCTCAACCACCACCACGACCTCTGCCTCTCCATGAACAGCAACCTTTGCTAGGAAAACCAGTTCACGGCCACAACCTCCACTATTTATAACAACAGCTAAGTTATCCTTAGAGTAAGTCAATTCAGATTTGGTGGAGGAAAACACAATAAATTGAATTCACCAGAAAGCCTCATTCATTATCGTATCTTCTCGCCTGCAAGTATTTGGCTTTTGATGGGTTAGAGATCAGAGTCTAAACCAGACAAAAACTTAGCAACTAAGAATTCAGCACATTAAGACTTCAGAACTTCAATATCAGTGATAGAGGTTGATATATGTTGCATTCCTTCCACATGCCCTTTAAAGAACTGTAGTAGTCTCCAACAAATTTCCCATTCTGCTTGGAGGAGAAAATTTTCGCATACATATCATAAGCCCTAGACATATTTTCATCTAGATAGTAACTTTCTCTTAGATCAGCCCCAACACCTAAGGGTGTCAAATTGGAACCGGAACCGAAAAACAAAACCTAAACCAAACTGACTGTATTTGGTCCAAATCTGATGATGAAAAATGGATTTTAAAGTTAGTTTGATTCGGTTTCGGTTCTAGTTTAGGAACCGTCAGTTTGAACCGACACTAAACCAAATTACTTAGTTGTTTATGCAAGTCAACAAAGGTTATTGATATTGGGCCCCATTTTGAGGAATGAATTATATTTCAGGTTCAAATTCGTCAAAGCTGATGACGTTGACGGGCCCCAACATCCATTTCTCCACAAGCGTTATGCTTGCCTTTCTTTATAGTGTAATGTTGTGTGTTTACTGCTTTGGGACCTGTTTTGTCTTTTCCGTAACTTTTTCGTTGGCAGAACCTTGACCATGAGTACAGAGCGCAAAGATACATACATACATGGGCCTGAGTGGCAGGCCCATGTGCCTGGGCGCAGCCTGCGCTGCAGCACAGAGAACAGCGCCCCTATATATATATATATATAAGAGAGAGAGAGAGAGAGAGAGCACAGAGAGATGAAATTTGAAGGAGTGGTTGAATCATGGCCAGTAAGGACAATTGGCAGTTGTATGATGACGACTGAAACACCGTTCTAATCCAGTTTTGCCCAGATGTATAGGCAACTTGGGCAACCAGTGAATAACTAATCTCTTCGACAGTTCGACCTTTCCGAATCCCTTTACTGTATAGTCTTTAGGTTTACTAAGAGACTTCTCCCGACTCCCAGTCTCCCAACGTCTAAACCAGTAAACCCTAGGAGGCAGGCAGCTCTTACTCTCTGAAGATAGAATCTCTCATCTCCCTCCAGGCTCCAAGCTCCAGGCTGTAAATGACCAGACTTATTTCATCGTTCATATCTATGATGCAGTCGGCTATCAATTTAGCTTCTACTACTCCAGTTGACGTACAAAGTGCTCCAGACTCCAACAATGCTACAGCTTCTGCAATATCATCAACACCAGCAAAAGCGGCCAAGACTTCAACCATGGCTCCAAGTTCAAGTTTTACCACAACTACCCAGATGCTTAGAGAATTCTCTTTGGAAATCTACTATAAACAAGAGCTTCAGTTAATGAGCCGTCCTGCAACTCAAGAAACACCTTCAAAGCAATAATAGGGGGGAAACGGTCAAGAATTAGTAGAATTTAGAATGTCAACCCTGCAAAGGAAAAGGGTTATTATTAATCGTTATCTGGGTTTAGTCATTCAAGGGGTTTTAACTTAAAATCGTTCTTTTTTGCAATTATCATTGGTTCCCCAGATCAAATCCTCCCTTTTTTGATTTGCCCATAGTAACGCCCTTATTCGTCTAAAACGAACCAAATGCAAACCGAAACCAAACCAAACAGGTTCGGTTTGAGGACAAGGTCTTAGAATCTAATTGGTTCTCATTTCGGTTCACACTAGCAATTCCTTGGACCAAACTGAAACCGATTAGCTGGAATTGAACCGATTGACACCCTTGGCTGTGGTATGAAACATCACATTGGCAGCCACAAAAGGCTCCATACTATTGCACAGACAACAAAATATGGTGGCATTTCCGATGTCCACTCATTATAATCAGAAGAATTCGTAGCAGGTAGTGGCTTAGCCAGATAATCCATCTTCCGTTTGGCATTGATACAAACTCTAATAGCCTGTGCCCAAAGTAAATAATTGGATGCACCATTAAGCTTAATAAAAGTAACTTGGACATTGATAGAGTCCACATGGGGTTTTGAACCACCCATTAGAGATGAGGAACTCTAGATATTACCAGAAGGTAATTGCCAACGAAAAATACCAGATATAACCAACAGCCAATTACCGATGAAAAATACCAGATATAACCAGCAAAAGATACCAGTAGAAAATTACCAATAGACAACCACAATGCAGAGCCAATAAGAATCAAAACTCTGGGTAGAAAAGATAGTCAACCTTTATCTAGGGTAACCTTTCCTGATGGTTCCTCAAACCTGGTAAGATATAATATAGTAGGTAACTAAGGGATTAAAACCCCACAATATCAAACAGATTTGATGAATCACTAATAACCAGCAGAAAAATAAGGTAATTCTGAAAAAACACACGCAGAATTTGGGTGATTTCAGGAAGCAATATAGCAGGGTGTCAGATTGACATCAAACCACTGTCAAAGAAGCCTTTTAGATGGGGGAAAGAAACCCCAAAGTATTAACAGAATCCAAAGGACAGATTCGTAAATAAGATGAATCTCAATCAGTCAAAATTCCCTGAAAAACAGGGGTACTGCCAGCATGTTGGGATAGAATTCTTCAATTGATTTGAGGCTTAGATCAGCCTCAAAAGGAGATCGAATGTGCTAACTAAGAGGGGCAATAATGCCCTAAAGCTTCAAAGTGATCTGCTGGTTGGATGCAAGAATATGGACAGATTTTTAAAATCAGCCAATGAAGCCCAGAAACAGAGTACCACCAGAAGCTATTGTGATGTACTTCGATACTTGTAAGTAGATAAACCATGGAGTTCTGTTGCATGTAGTATAAAGGAAGGAAACCCTGGTTTATTTCCATAAATCAAACTAGGGCTTCATTGATTAGGTATGAAGCATAGGTTGCTGCAAAGCATAGGTTGCTGCAAACCAACAGCGAAGATCCATATTGGACAATCAAAACAGTAATTGAATAAGAAAGAGGGTAAGATTAAGGAGGCTCTTAATACCATGAAATAATATCAAAGCCTATAAGATCAGCAATGAAAAGTAGGAGAGAAGAGAAGAACCGAATGGTAGAAGAGACGAAAATGAGAGTCAGTTTGACAGTATGTTTAACCGAGACCTCCTTTGTTGCTTATATAATTGAATGTATGTGCAAATACAATAAAGGACGTGACTTAAACAAACTAAGTACAACTTTACCCATAACTCACTACATACTACCAAATATACCCTTAGAATAGTGGTAACACCTATTAACACTTAACAGTTTCAAAGTAAGAATGATACCATTTAAAGCTTAATAATTTAGGTCATAAAGGAATCAAATGTTCAGGCGTCTACCTCTAGCAAGCTTGGAATGCTCCAACGGACAACATTCTGGACAATTCCACCATCAGAGTTATCTCGGCAATCAAATGTTTGGTAGATTTGCCCAACCTACATGATTTAATGGAAATACAGAATTGCACCTCTTTAAACCAAATATCACATTACAACAACACATGACAAAATTTTGAAATACTAGTGAATATCTTTAAGGAACAAAAAACACTTCATTAGTATGAAAACATCTATTTATGACAATCAAAAGAATCGGTACAAGAAGGGAAAAAATTAGTTATAGTGCTTGGAAATTCAAATGGCATGTAATCCTCCAAAATACACAAGGGAAATGCCAAAAACCAAGTAAGAGAATGGAGAAGCCTAAGAACTTAGTTGGGGAACCCAAAATAATTGTGTTATTTGCAGATAAATAGATAATGAAAATGGTATTGGATAAAATGACTAACGCTATGCAGAATGGGTAGGCCGGCTTATTAAAGATGTTCTGAAGGATGTCAATGATGATGCTAGAGGGATAGAACACATTTGAGCAAGCTGATTGTGGCATGTTGAAGCTCAAATGCCATTACTGCAACAAGTTCTCGTCTAAGGATTTGGAAGAGAGGTAGCAGCAGGAAAATTGTAAAATGTATATATATATATAACCAACTTTGATAAAAATAGGTCGATCAAGCCATATGCAACTGACAAAATTTAAAACACTTGATAACCACTTTGACAAGTTAAACACCTGACAATCTATTTAATAAGTTAAGAACGGTAGCAAAGATACAATCTTGCAAAAGCAGGAGAGGAAAAACCATAGTTTCAGAAATCGGATCAAAATTGGCAGAACCGACCGACCCCAATTTTAATTAATGCCAATTTCTGAAACCTGTTTGTGAATCGGCCATGATTAATCTTAGATCTTCATTTTTTGCCATTTTTTCTCCTTAGTAAGTAAAATAGCAGAACGTTTTTCTTCATTTTTTTCCCTGCCACCTTCTCATCCAACCCTTTATCTCTTTTGGCCCAAAGCCCTTTAAATACTTTAATATGTGGACATCCCACCCCCCAATTTCTATCCTCTGTCCGGGAGGCATGGAACAAGCAGGTCCACTGTTCCCCCCCTCTCTCTCATTGCTTTTGCAAAAAAGCTACGGGAGTCTAAGGAAGCCCTCAAAGCCTGGAATTCAGCAGCATTTGGTAACATCTCATCGAGGGTCTCCACTTGTCGATCTATTCTAAGGAAGCCCTCAAAGCCGGTCCACTGTTTCTCCCCCCCCCCTTCTCATTGCTTTTGCAAAAAAGCTCCGACATGCTCAACCGTTTTCTGGCTGAAGAAGAAAAAACTCTCCTTGGAGCTCTCTCATCTCTCCTCCCAAGAAGAGAGTTTTCTCCGCAAAAAAACCTGTATCAAATGGCTTGAGCTTGGAGATTCCAATACGGCTTATTTCCATCAATCCTTGAAAGGCTGTTTCAACCTCAACTCTATTCCCATGCTTCTCAATCGAGATGGCAATCCCCTCTCCGCTGTCCAGGATATTAAGGCGGAAGCTATCTCCTTCTTTTCTTCCAGCTTCTGCCCCCCTCCCCCTCCTCCTTCCACCATCCCCCCGGCTCTCATTAACAAGTTTGTTCCCTCGTCCCTCTTTGAGTCCTTCCGAAGAAGAAATCCATAAAGTGGTTCTCTCTCACAAATTCAATCGGGCCCCTGGTCCTGATGGGTTTAGTATTGGGTTCTTCTCGGCTTGCTAGGACATTATCAAAGAAGACCTCATTAAAGCTATCCATAGCTTCTTTTTCAACCCCAGCCAGCTCCCTCGCATCAATTACCTCATCTTCAAAAAGGAAGGAGCTTACTCTTTACTTGACTTCGGACCTATCTCCCACTGCAAACTCCTTTATAAATTCATAGCCAAAATCCTGGCTAATCAACTTCAAATGGTAGTCCCCTCCTTAGTTACCCCAAATCAATCGGCTTTCATCTCCAATAGAAGTATAGCTGATAACATCCTCCTTTGTTCAAAAATTGTTCAAGGCTTTGATCGCAAAGCCCACTCCCCTGTTGCCCTCATGAAGATCGACATCCATAAAGCCTTCGACTCCTGCGATGGGACTTCATTTGTGGTGTCAAGACTCAGATGTCTTTCCTCCCTATCTTTATCCGCTAGATTTTCTCTTGCATCTCCTCCCCTTTCTTCTCTATCATCATCAATGGCTCCCCCGCTGGATTCTTCCCCTCCAAAGTTGAAATCCGCCAAGGCTGCCCTCTTTCTCCTTTCCTCTTCTCCCTTGCCCTTGAGGTTCTCTCTAGAAGTATCCAGTAAAAAACTGACCAAATCCTCATCTCCCCCTTGCCTAAGTGCAAAGTCCTTAAGCTTACCCATCTTACCCTTGCGGAAGATCTCATGATCTTTTCCAAGGCCTCCCCCTCTTCCATTTCCTCCATTATGTCCTCCCTTTATCTCTTCGAGAGACTATCCGTTCTTTAGATCAGTCTCTTGAAATCCCAAATCTTCCTTTCAGGCATCCCTGAATCTAATAAGGAATCTCTCCTTCGCCCCACGGGCTTCACCCTAGGTTCCTTACCAGTTAAATATTTAGGTCTTCCCCTTATCTAGCGCAGCAATCAAACCAAAACTCTTTAGGGTCTACGACCAATGGTGGTCGTACATCAGCTTACTCAATTAGGGGCTCTTGAAAGGACAAACTTCTTTCCTATGCTGGCAGGATTGTTCTGATTAGATCAGTCCTCCAATCCTCTTACATTTACTGGTGCGGTATCTACGGGCTCCCCAAATCCACCATCAAAGCCATGGAATCTCTTTTCTTTGCATTCCTCTGGAAAGGAAAATAATGTTTCAAATTCCTTCATATAATTAGCTGGGCTACCATCTGTCTCCCTAAATGTGAAGGAGGTCTAGGCCTTTGCAAAGTCAGGGACTAATACTACGAGTATCCTTAAGTTAATTTGGAAAATCTCCACCAAGCATGACTGTATCTGGGTCAACTAAGTTTACTTCTACTCCTAAAAAATGGCTCCAACTGGTCTGTCCTCCACCTTGCAAACCCCTATGGGGTATGGCGCAAAATCCTTCTCCTCCGCCCCTTAGCCCTTAGAGCCACTTCCTCTGTGATTGCTGATGGAACCTCCACCTCCCTTTGGCTTGATCCCTGGCACCTCTCTGGAGTTCTCTTCAACTCTGTCAGTGCCCATTCGGTCTACTCCTCGGGTATTCCTAAATCTGCCCTGCTCTCCTCTATCATCTCCCATGGTGTACTTGGTCCCCCCCATCCCTCTTTCCCCAATGCCTCAGCCAGGTCTGGGCCTCTCTCCCCACTCTTAACCCCCATCCCTCCCGCTCAAACAAGGTCTTTTGGACCCCCTCCCCTAATGACCTCTTCAGTACTAGATCAGCTTAGGACTTTTTTAGGCCTCTTACCCCCTTAGTCCCCTGGTGCAATCTATTATAGTTCAAAGGCCATATCCTCGCCATACTTTTAATGTTTGGAGAACCCTAAACAACGGCCTTCCCACCCAAGCCTTTCTCCTACACCACCATATTCCTGTCACCCCCTCTTGTACCCTTTGCTAGAATGGCATTGAAGACGTTGATCACCTTTTTTTTTCCTACCCTCTTGCCTATAACATTTGGAGGAAAGCCTTAGCTACTATTTGGCCCCACAATAGGAGACCTCTACCCTTCGCTCGGGAGTGGCTCTGGCTGGATATGACTTTTTCAGGCAAAACTTTTGGTGATATAATATCACTAGCAAACTGGTGTTTGGGGTTGTTATCTTGCACATTTGGATGGAGAAGAATCTCCAAAGATGGACCTCCAACTCTCGCTCTTTCGACATGATTTGGAAAGCCATCTTCTTTGATGTCAGCTCCAGACCTCACATGCTCCCTCTTGGTTCCGTTTGTGATTCCCCAAGGAACAGGCTCACTGTTGTTTCCTGGGGCCTAGATGATTCTTTTTTTCAGTCTCACAACCCGACTTCTTAGGGCTTGTGGTTTTGTATAGTCGCCCCCCCTCTTTTGCTCCTCTTCGGAGTTTTGGAAATAAAATTTTTATTCACCAAAAGAAAATAGCAGAAAATCAATGAAACTTACCTCTTGTAGCAAGATCTATAAATATTTTGAATCAAAAACTCCAAAAAATCACATATTTGTAGAAATCTTTGCATCTTCTTCCACTACCAGTCTTTCGAATCAAAAACTCCAAAAAATCACAGATTTGTGGGAATTTTTGTATCTTCTTCCTGATTCTAATTTCTAGGGTTCTGGCCAATCCTGACCGACTCTGGTCCAATTCATATTTGAATTGAAGGAGGAAGATCCCATGTCCGATTCTGGGTTTTTAAACCTTGGGAAAACATACAGAACTAGATCACATTAGATCTATTACAACTGAAAATCAAAGTTATTATGAATGACATCATACACATAAAGTGATTTATTAAAACTGAAAATCAAAGTTATTATGAATGACATCATACATATATGTATATGAGCAAGAATTTTTAAAAACATTTAAGAAACTTTAATACCTTATTGAAGATTAGAGATACTTCCACATAATTAGATGGACCCGGATCCTCTCCAGTGCACCAGCCCCTCCGGTGGACATCCGATGGCTGGGAGCACCTGGGCACGCACCCTAAGTGCCTCCAGCCATCAGATGCTCGCTGGAGAGGATCTCTTTCCTAATTAGCGTGCTAAAGTTGAAAAAAGTTTTGGTTCATTATGACTTGTGAGGGCTGAGGGGAGGGTTGATATTGCAATAAACATAACTAACAACTTTAGGAAAAGATATCTTAACCACAAGCATAAATGACTTCAGTCGTATGACTAAAATCTAATTTTAACCTAGGTGATCTGAATCATAGGTGTGCATCCCATTAGGCAAGAACCCTATTCCCATCTCATAATCGATGACAAAAAGCTCGATTTCACCATATCGAGTAAAACGTACAAGTATCTGAATTCACGATTTACCATTATCCTAAGCGTCTTCAGCAACATTATATGGCACTTATTTAGGACTAAAATAACTACATAATTTAAGAAAATAATTAGAATACCTGAAAGAAAGGAATCCTTGCAGCGGACTCCAGTAGAACGAGGACATCGGGAGCAGAAGTATACTGCAACCGCCATGTTCCGTCTAATTTCACCAGATCGATGGGCGAACCGGCGTCGTATGCCTCCACGCACACCTGCCCATGATAATAACACCACAAATCACTTCGATGCTTCAAAAATGGAAATATACAATACCGAAACACACACACGCACGCACAGAGGTACACAGGCACAAACAATTAGCAGCGTCACTCGCACAGACCGAGAGAACGAGCGAACGAGGAGAAAGAATAGAGAGAGTCATGAATCGAACCAGAGCCTCCTCGATAGAGTAGCGTTTATCGGAGGTTGCAACAAGGCCACGTTGCGTATCTTGGATAGCTCTTAACAGATTGTGTTTTTGGCTCTCGCGCTCAAACTTGTGTTATAAAATATGAAAAAGCAAATGCAGTGAGATGATTAACTTGATGAAATAAGAACTAAAAAGAAGAATTAGAACTGCACTGTGGGTCACCGGAGTCGTATCAGTTGCGATGCTCGCTGTAGCTGTACACAAAAACGTTCCCGGAGTCGCGTGTTTCGTCGTCGAGCAAGGCGTAGCTACTGAAAGCCTCTTCTCATTGATGGCTCCCCCTGCGAGTGGAAAGGACAAAAAAGAACGAATTGTAAGATCCATACAGATTACAGATATAGACTGAATTATCTATCTTCTCAGTAAGCCCAAGTATGATATCTCTCACTGGAGCCAAGTATGAGGACTCATTTGGTAGAGTATTATTAACCGTAGATACATATGGAATAGTATCAATTGCATCTCTGCCACTCTTGATAAATTGATTATCAAGAAAATTGGTAATGGCAAATCTACCTTTTTGTTTGATTGAAAAGTGGATACCCACTGTCCCAGAAAACCTTCTTCATGCATCCTTGACACCTCTAATTCCTAGAAGTCATTTAACCAAGGTTGATGAATTTGTCTTGAATTCTAATTGGAACCAAACTCTTTTATCTCATTATTTATCTGCTTCTATGTCTTCTGATATTCGATTGATTAATATCTCTACCTTCAATGATAGTTGGTGGTGCGTTAAGTCCAACAATGGCATCTTAACGACTAAACTGGCTGCTAAAGAGATCAATTCTAACTCTGTTGTTTCCAATCCTCTAATCAAATCTTGGTGGAACTTCTTTTGGAAACTCACAATCCACCCAAAGTTTAAATTTTTTTTCTGACGTTTGCTAAATGCAAGACTCCCTCTCAAGGCCACTCTTTCAAAATGGCTCCAGATCGATCCCTCCTACGCTTTTTGTGGAAATTGTATCCTCCTGGCATCTATTTTTATCTTGTGACTGGGTTAAACACATTTGGGCGGCTGGACCTCTAGGCTTGAGAACTGAACATTTGAAGCATCTAAGCTTGATGGATATGTGCATTGCTTTCCTTTACAATCACTCTTTGGAAAGGCAATCTTTAATCTGGTTTTTTAGTGTGTTTATTATTACTTGTTAAGATGGCCGAGTTGGTGTTCCCATTGCGAATTTCTTGGCAAAACAGGCGGCTAAATCAGGAGCGTCAGTGCCCAACTGTGCCCTTCCTAGACACATTGAAGATCAGCTGGCTCATGATGCCATGGGTTTGCCTAGATTTCGGTTTTTGTGATGTTGGGGCTGCCCCCTCCTTTTGTATCCACCTGCAGTGGATTCCTTGAGCTTGCGTGCTAGTGTCTGGGCTTAGTTCCTTTTGTATCTATTTTCAATTTCTTTAATACAATGATCTTTTAGCGAAAAAAATATTATCACTTGTTACTTTGTTTGGATCTTAAGAAACCTTGTGGTCAATAAGACTACCAGACCTGACTCTCCCTGGGTTCTAAATAATGTGCACAAATGGATATCAGATCTAAATTTATCCCCCCCCCCCTTCATTTCTCCCCAGTTTGTAACAAATAATCCCCATGAGGCTTTCTTGTCTCAAAATTCTAACTGTTTCCCTGTTCTCAATTTTCCTGTTTTAATCTGTGCAGGATACCATATTCCTGGACTGAAATTGACAGGATGATCCTTTATAATATTACTAGGCGGTCATTTGATGTTTTTGCAGCAGGACACATTACTTCTACCAACAGTTTGGAACTGGGCCTAGCTAGTATTAAAATGGGTATAACTAACGCCAAGAGCATGGGGTTGCAGATTAAAGTACTGTGGTGCTCAAACCAACAGGTCACCGATGTTCTTCCATCTCCAACCACACATCCTTGGCCATGGGAACTGCTAAATATAAGCTTTATTTATAAAAATACTAGCTGTATACAAATTGCTATGAATCTAGCTAAGTATGGTCAATGTAACAAATCTGTCTATTACTCCAATGGTTAATATATCTTGTTTGTTTCTTGTCCAAAAAAAAAATATGAGAGAGGGTTCTCTTTGGGCAACTGACCTCGGGGTGTGCACCGATGAGAAGCAGTCGAACAATGTGAGGGCGGCGACGTCTTTTAATGTGAGGAGGAGAGAAGGATTAAAATTGTCTGCAGTGCTAAAACTTGGTAGTGCCTAGCAGGGGCCTTTAGAGATTGACACATGGCGCCAAAAGATGGCTCTCCTTTATTTGCTCGAGATTGTGTACTAACCCGTTTTCCACCCTATCCGCCCAGATCTATGAGAAAGAAATCCCCAGATCGCTCTGGTTTGCAAATTTTCTTCTACTTCCCTCTCTCAATGAAAGCAAAATTTTAGGGATATTGCTCTGTGTCTTGCAATTTGGGGATTCAAATGTAGGGGTGCAAGTTTGGCCATGTTGGCCTAAACCCACCCTGACCCGCCCTAAGCCCGGACAGGGTCTGGGTTGAGATATCTTGGCCCTGAGGGACAAGTCAAGACTGGAAATTTCTAACCTTGAGGTAGGGTCGAGGTCGGACCAAGGTTGAGACCTTGATCGAAGCCTAGCCCGACCTGGGCGATCCAATCCTGTTTTAAGTTATACTATAAAATATATAGTGATATATAATATATATTATAAACTTTAAATATCTCCCACATTTTGTTATATAATATATTATATATGAAGATAACAAGTAATATAAACATTTTATTATAGTGTTATTTTACTTAAAATTGATAATTTTCTCCCTGACCAAGTCTAGCCATTGCATATCCCTTACCCCTCCCCATGATCAGGGCCAATTAGGGTCAGCCCGACCCGATCCTGAAGGCGGGTCAGGGTTGGATTTTCCAGGCCTTGAGTTAGGGTTGGGTTGGGCCTGGGCCCAGATATGGGGACTCAGGATTGGGCTACGATTTTATAAAACCCGACCCAACTCGACCCTGTTGCAGCCCTATTTAGATGAACGAAACCAGAGAGAAAGGATCATTGGACCTTCTATCGAATCTGTTCATTGTTCTTCACCTTCCCTCTCTCGATGGATGCAAAATTTGGGATTAAAATCATCTGCATTACTTAAATCTGGCAGTGCCCCCTTTAGAGACGACACATGGGGCCAGTAGATCGAACGAATCTCCTTTATTTGCCCCAGATCAGTGAACTAACCTGTTTTCCACCCCCACCAGCCTCGGATCTGTGAGAAGAAATCCCCAAATCGCCCTGGTTTTCAAATGTTCTTCAACTTCACTCACTCAATGAAAGCAAAATTTTGGGGATACTGCCCTGCGTCCTACGATTTGGGGATTCAGACGAATGGAACCAGAGAGAGAGAGCATCATTGGACCTTTTATCAAACCTGCTCATTGTTCTTCACCTTCCCTCTCTCGACGGGTGCAAGTTTTGGGATTAAAATCGTCTGCAGCCTCCTTTCGAGACTGACATGTGGCGCTGGAAGATCGAACGACTCTCCTTTATTTGCCCCAGATCAGTGAACTAACCCATTCTCCACACCACCCGCCCTGGATCTGTGAGAAGAAATCCCCAAATCGCTCTAGTTTTCATATTTTCTTCAACTTCCGTCTCTCAATAAAAGCAAAATTTTGGGGATACTGCCCTGCGTCCTGTGATTTGGGGATTCGGACGAACGAAACCAAAGAGAGAGGATCATTGGACCTTTTATCGAACCTGCTCATTGTTCTTCACCTCCCTCTCTTGATGGGTGCAAAATTTGACATGCTTGTTCTCTGGGTACATCTTTGCCCATGTATTCATCGCAAAGGGGTCATTAACTGCAAATTCAGCAAAATCAGGATCAGAAAATGAACGTTAAAAAATCCTTGAACAGTTCCTTCAGAAACGTTTGGTTTCAGGGGACAAGAAGAAAATCTGCTAGTCATGGTTTATACACTTCACACATCAAGACAAATTAAGACGATTGTGCTGACTTTTTAATCAAAATTAGCTTTATAATGGTTTTGGAAATGTTCATGAAAAAGAAGATGTGTATCATTAAAGACGAACACGATAAGACAATATGGGATTGTCTAGGGCTTCAGGCTTTCGAGATTTGAGATGTCCAGATTGAAAGAAGCTCACGCTAGTAATTCTTAGAGAGAATTGATTGAAGCTCCTATCTATGCAACGTCTACAAATCATTCCAATAGAAGTACTAAAACAAGGTTGATTGGGTTTTCGCAAGAAAACTTGGAAAATGAGGAAGGGAAATTACCACTAATAAGCAGAAGGAACTTGCTTTCATTTGAAATCCTATTAGTCTCTTCTCAATTGCAATGACCAACTGGATTTTGCTGCTTTAAAGGAACTTGTTTTCATTTGACATTTCATTCACCCTGGCCATCTAATATCTTCAAACTATTCTAGGTTCTTAGGATGTAAGAAGATGTCTGCCTTCCAAGAGAAAATTGGGTCTTATGTGAAAACCCGGTTTTGTGTTTATCTATTTGCAGACTTGGTTACAATTGCAAAGCAGATGGCTACTGTGAAACACAAGATCTGAGTTAAACCACACAGGATAAGCCGCCGAAGGGAGGAGTAGTTCTGTCTTAAGCTTGAAGATCACCGGAGGGAGGAGAACTCCTTTAGTTTCATTTGAAGCTTCGACAATAGCTTACCTCTTCATCCCCTCAAGGGATTAGTCGCCGGAGGCTTACACAAAATCTGAAGCTCGAAGATCGCAGGGTGTCGACAGAGAGGAAGAGGGTAGGGGATTTGGGATTTCATTTCACAAGTTTCAAACCGGGTCATCAAAATGGGTTTTTTTTTTCATTTGAAATAATGCAACACAATCTCCACCCTTCGATCTTCCAACTTCCAACGCCACATGTCAATCTCTAAAGGATGCACTGCTAGGCACTACCAGATTTTAGCACTGCAGACGATTTTAATCCCTCCTGAATTGAGGAGAGAAAGGGTGCTAGCATACCCCAATGGATAGTCTTTGTTTCATTCACCCTTGCCCTTGAAGGTTCTCTTGTGATTTTTATTGCTTAATAATTACTTCCCTTTTTATGAAATAATTCTCTGTAATATATCTCCACACAAAACCCAAATCTACTTGAAAATTAGTATGTTGATATCTAGATAAAGAAGTAGCTTTAACTATAGTCTCTGTAGCTTGGGTCTCTTCACTGTCATTTATTAAGGACATAATGGGACATGCAAGGAGACCTCATTATATATTTGTTGGGAAAGAGTTTTTTGTCTAGGAGCGTGGCTCCTACACCAGCATGACACCCAATGGGAGTACAAATTGAAGCATCAACTAGAGTGAGATTTCTGTGTTTCATATAGGACAAGGGCATTTTTTTTGCCCCATCATGTGTCTGGGTGAAAGAGCCATGCTCCAGACTGAGTCCTTTCCTTTTTCCCATATTTGTTTGAGTTTGTGAGGGTTTATTTTCTTTTTTGATAGTTTGCTCATTTATTGATGGCAATACCGAAGGTGGATGAGTGGATTTATTTGTTTTGTAATCTTTTTGTGTCATCTAGAATAATGGTGTCGAATTATAATTGAAAACTGAATCCGGATCCAAACCGAACCAAAGCAAATGGAATTTGATTACAATTCGGGATTGAGATGCAAGAACTGAGCTCGGTTCGGTTCGGATATGGTTTCAGCATAGGAACCGAATTTGGATACCAAGTTATTTTAGTATATTAATTATAATACTTTTTTTTGGTAGAAAATATATTAATTATAATACTACAAATATTATAGTATATTAATACACTATAATACTAATATATTATAATATACATTACTAATATTAGTATTAGATTTTATAATACTATTATGTAATACTATATATATATATATATATATATATATATATATATACACGTAAATATGCACGTGTGACCATATGTAGATCCAAAAGAGATTTTTTATGGGGGAGGGTTGCTTATTATAATATTTTCTTCTTGCTAAAGTTTGGTCTTGTGAAAGTATAAAATTTGCAGCATTATTACTTGTAATTTTCAAATTAATGAAGAGGAATTAAAGACTTAGTAAATTGTTCCAAAACATTGTAAATACCAATTTGCTTGAAACAAGTAGCAGAACCTGTTCAACCCAAAAATCACACATTGTTCTAATAATTTCATAATCATGTAAACTATATATTAAAGATAATCCTTCTCTATTTTAATTTTCTTGTTTTTGTTGTCTACATATTCTTCCAAATCAATGATCTTGTTCTTTCCCGCATCTTCTTTTTTGATTTTTTCTGCAACAATTCTTCTTGATATTCTACTTTCATTGTTTTTGCTATCCATTTTGAAGTAGACATAGTAAATCTTGGACACGCAAGAATCTAAAAATCGGACCCTAAGGTCTGCTCCCACACAAAATGTCTACCCAATACCCATCTTCTTTCAACATTTCTATACTGCACATGACACATGGTCAGCCTCCAAATTCAAAGAACGAAGAAACCAAGGGTTAAAATTAAAGCATGGGTATCTTCCATCAATTTTCCCAATCATGTGCTTTAGAAACTTGAGGAATAAGACACCACATAATGATTTATCGCTGAATTTTAAATTCAGGGAACACAAAACTCATGATGAATCCGAAGAGAATAAAGGACAGTGGAGACCTAACCACAGTATTGCACTCTTTCTGCAGTTGTGCTTGAAAAAAGAAAAGAAAAAGAAGAGGCAAAGCAGTCATGATAGAATGATGCTAAAGCTAGAAACCCTTCAATTTCTCTTTCAATATTCATTGCTGTTAGAGACAATATGCTCCCAAATAATCTTATGGCTCAAACTTACACATATAGAGAACAATCTAATAGTTCAAAACTACTTTTACATAAACTAATAGACAAAATAAAAGAAATATCGTGGAAACAAAAGTTACAACTGAATATGGCCCAAGTTTTCTTTAATAAACTTCAAAACTGCTTTTTCACATGTAACATTTGTCTCTGTTTTCGCAGTCTTTAGTCTCTCTCATCCACACATGAGTGAGTGGGTGAGAGAGAGAGAGAGAGAGTGAGAGAGTGAGTGAGTGTGAGTGTGTGTGTGCCAATGCCCTTTGGGAGCGCAATAGCGCACGAAAACGACCGAACTCTGACCGACCTCCTCTGCATTTGCACTGCCTTATGTTTACGTAATGGACGTTGATACTTGCTGTGTCATTATGCTGGATCAAAATACCAACTCTTTGAACATACAAAAGAACCCACAAAAGGTCGGGGCGTTTTGGTTTAAATCATCATTGCACAACCAAAAAGAACCCACAAAACAATCACTTGACTCGGGTTCTGATGTACCCGATGCATCAACAGTCTCCTGAGACCTTTCATTGGCTTGGTGTATGATCATATCTCCCTTGTCACTACTATCACATGTCAGTCGCCTGACCTTCCTCTGCAAGCTGCCCATGGGTCCATTTCTTCAGCATATCCAAAGCAGCCTTGGGCTGATCCATTGGGACCATGTGACCAGCATCATGGACCTGTTATTTATCACAGAGACCAGAACTTAATTAGAATAGTAAAACAGTTGATTCAAATTATTCATTCATGGACAGAATTTTCAGCAGCAATGTGAGATGATAAGGAAACTTCTGAATCTCTTGGTATACTTCATCATCGGAATCTCTTGATTCACTGGAAAGTATACCAATAAATAATTGAATATTAGGTTGCAACAACCAATACCTATCAGACTCATACTAAGAGGATTGTGTCCTTTCAAAAGTATAGGGTACCATTCCATTTCGTGCCCAGTCCAACTCTATAACAGACTCATGTTCAATTGGGGACTTTCTGACTTTCTTTCAACAAAGGCTGTCTTATTACCCCACTTACTTACCTAACGTATACGCTTACTCACTTTCTTTCAAGACAAAAAGGATAGTGCGCTTCTTACCTAAACTCTATAGTCTCACTTTTTATAGGTTTCAACACCTAATAAAGAAGAAAGAATGGAAATGAAGGACAATACTTCACAAAACCACATCCGAACCGAACTTGAACCATGGGCTTAGTTGTGAACCAGAATATTGATCAAAAACCAGAACCACAAAGGCTTCTGTGATGACGCTCCTGCATTATCTTGATACGATTTCGCTTCTCCTAATGAAACTGTTGTTTGTCACAAATACAGAGAGTGTATGTTTCTATGTGTGTGAACAAGCAAGAGAGCAGGAAAGAGAGATTATAGAAAAGAAACTACACACAGCTGTAGCCAGGGAGATGGGATACCATAGTAAGTGTACTCTTGTGGGACATCGTGGTTCCTAGCAATGTGTGTGAACAAGCAAGAGAGCAGGAAAGAGAGATTATAAAAAAGAAACTACACACACCTGTAGGCAGGCAGATGGGATACCATAGTAAGTGTACTCTTGTGGGACATCGTGGTTCCTAGCAAGCCTTCAAGATTTTAACAAATTTTGGAAGACAACTCCAGTATGCGTCATGATTATTTGACACTGAAGCAACAAGAAGGCTCATAACAGATGTCAAAACTCCCACATCACGCTCATCCAGAAGTTGCACCATACGATCTAACTTGGAAAAGCATATGGAGAAACAGAATTATCAGAATTCAGAACCCATTAATATATCTTGGAGTGGAGAACATGCATGTTGAAATAGAACATAAAATTCAGACTAACCAGCCATCTACATTCACAACGTCAGGATTTTTTCTGTAAAGGCGTAGAAGACACAAAGCAGCCTTCTTTCTTACAAGTGGTCTACAGCTGCTGGACATCTGACAAAGAAGATGCAGCTTGCATCATTATATATCTCAGGAGGGATTTGATGAATATTATGTTCAGATTAATGAATATTCAGCTAGAAAATGGGTCAATTACTAACAAATAGGTAATTATGAAACCACAATTTGCGTCAAAAGAATTTCTTCGGTCAAGAAATGGATATATCAAAAAATCTTGAAAGGTGAGGTCAATTATGAAACCACAATTTGATCATGAGAGAAAGCATCTTACTCAAGTTCTCTTGTAGGTTGTGATGTTAATCCTGAAACACGATATTTCCTCCGCACATTTCCTCTATGAGTAATACCCACTTTCACTCCTCTAAGGGCTTTTTAATCTGGGACGCATTTTAGAGACAAAACTCCAAAAATGAATTCCCAAAGGGAAAGGAAAAAACTAATAATTAGCCTCCAACACCAGAACAAACAAATAATACCTTGACACGATCTGAATCAGACAATGTCCTGGACAATACATCCTTGCCTAGAAGTTGAGCGACAAACTCTATTACAGGGAGAGGCTCAATAAATGCAGCTGAAGACATATCTATATAATGGGAAAAAAAGAAAAACAAAATGATGACAAATAACGAAGTGTAATTTAAAGAGAACACTATTTTATCTTTTTCTCCTATCAACAGTAAAATTATTTAATTCGGATCTACTCACCAATATTCAGGGTCAGGATCATCTGGGTAGGCCTTATACTCTGATAAAATCTACACCATGACTCCACACCTTCTCCAAGCCACTGTGGTGTTCTTATGTCAGGAGAAAAGAAAGATCTCCCAACAGGACAATACCTTTAAATTTCATAAATTGTCGGACAAATAAGAATGGCTGCCACCATAGATTGGTAAAACCAGACACACAATTCAATGAAATCATACCTTTTAGAGGAGAGTTCTCTCTTTACAATGTCAAGAATCTGAAGAGCTTCCTGTGGAGCATCCGCTCGCTTAGCAGCAAAAAACTTGATCACCACCTTATATTCTCTTTCCCTTCTGAAAATTGTTTAAGGACCGAAGAAGTAATTACATCATGATGCTAAGAAAGGAAAGCCAAAACACAAACCACCCTGACAGGATTTTCGACCTCCTCTTCCTCTTCTCTTACCTCTGTTCCTCGAAGGAGGTGAAGTGTCGTGGATTAGATTGGCACTTGTGGTTTCCTCACGAGGCGGGCCTTTTCCATGCTGTGCAGTTTTTGGAGCTTTCTTCACTGGATTCATGGTGCTCTGTATTTGGGTTTTTAATCAAAATGTGCTGCTCGGAGCTCTGTATCTGTCTCATGGGCATGGTGGTTAAAACTGATTGCTGAAGAAAACCTGGTTCGCACGAAATGACCGTCACCAAATACAACACTTTCCCTTTCTCTTATTGGCTGAAGGAAATCTGTATTGAGAATCAGAAAATACAGAGAAAAGAGAGACATGCCAGCAAGATTATGTCAATTGTTGAACAAGTAACATGTATGGAAATTATGACAGCAGTACATCATATTCTTCATTCAAAGAGGGAAAAAATAGTAGTGCAAATCCCGGCCATTATTGTAATTATAAGCATTACCATTCCTTTGCAAAACCCAAAACTCACTACCAAAGAACAAGACAAAAGATACTCGATACCCATAACTTCATGAGTCAAAAAGTTACAGTTGCAAGAAAAAAAAAACCCAGAAGGCAAATCAAAGAAAAGTCTCATAAAACGATCAACCCAAACTTACAATGAAATCTCAGCCCTGCGATTCAAGAAAAAAATACTAACCGCAGAAACCAATGCCTCTCTTCACACCAAAAACAAATGGAAATCAAAGAGGGGAGAGACCAAAAACCAGAGGCTTTCACACTTTATCCGGTAAATAACTAAACAGGAAGCATAAGATAGAATTTTTCTCTGCCCCACCCCCTTCTTTTTAAGTTCTAATGTTCAACCAAGTGTTGACTTACGGTGTCAAAAACAATAACAGAGCCAAAAACAAAGAACATTGATTAGAGATTCATCATAATTAAAACACAAATATGAACAAAAGCTAATGAAGTGAAGAAAACATGCAATATGAGTTTGGTTTTATGAAAAGCAAATCATCCATGAGAAATGGAATAACCATTTTGTAAGGGGATTCTCAAAGGCCAATTGTACAATAAACATATGAAGGAATAATACAAAATCTTGTAATTTCAACTTATTATAGAGCATCTCGTATTAGTTCCACAGACAATGAATATTTTAAATTGAGTTTTTGCTACTTGTATTTGTTTGAGCTTTAAAATGTTATAAAATTATATGATTGTTCATAGTAGTTACAAAATAAGTCTAATGAGAAAAAAATAAATAAAGTTTCAAGTATTGGAACCACAAAGGAAAAAGGTTACCAGATCTAGAGTGCATTCATCCTTTCCATAGACAAGTGAAAAAGACTATGACTCCTTTTCTGGTTGAGGGTTGCCTCTGGAAAGTTGCCTACAACATTTGGTTACAAAATATAGTAGCAAAAAACATTTATAGTAAACAAATAGAGCATTTGATTGGAAAATTCTATCCTTCAAGAATAACTTGGTAAAAATTAAGTTTATTTTACTTACAATTTTCTGCCCATGGATAATGTTTGTAACTGAGTTCAACTTCAATTCTCTTGCCTCCTTACCAGAATACCATATTAAAAGCTTCAAAAAAACGTAAGACATGCTTAAACAAAATATTCCTGCATAACCAAGGGAACAAGCCATGAAACGAAGAGTTGTCATGCCAAAAGGTTTTAAATAATACAGTAATAAGTTTAAGTATGTAAACATTTGGACCAAATCGGTTTTACATACTTAATTGGAATCAGTGAAGAATGGAAGTCAATACGTTAAGCATACATACCTTTGTTTAACTGGGATTACATTTTCAACCCTGCAAGAGCTTATGTCAACCTTTGTTTGTCATTTACCATTATATCTTTGAACTCTTTTCGCACAGTACACACTTACAAGCTTTGAATATTAAATATAATAGAAATATTTGAATATAAAAATCAAATTACCTGAATGTAAAAAACTTAGTAACCTAATCATTTTAATAGGAACGGCATTCCCTCTCAGAACTAAATTTCATGCGGTAAGAATGAGAGGATCAATTCAAGTGCCTGAGAGAGGGTGCTTCGAGAAAAATTGAGCCATGGGTTTGAAGAGTTCTTCAGTATGTCTATTGTTAAAATCCACATTGAGTAACCAATGGAGATAATCCCTGTGTTTTTTCATCACTCAGATTCTATTGCTTGGTGAAGCTTAAAATAGATAGGCTCACACACAAACACAGAAAGGTACACTATGTGGCCACCCTTAACATCAACATTAAATTTCAATTTGCTGCTCTTGCCCTCTACCTCTCGTACCACATCCTTGGCACCTATGCTGATGAATACTTGTTTGACACAGTTCAATTACTGCCTATGATCAATTTATTAGGTTAATAAACTGTTAGTTATTTTTCACTATTTTTTCTAATTGCAGAACTTCTAATTCACATGTTGAAAAGGAGTCCATGATAGATGGCTCATGACTCCCACAAGTCAATTCATTATTTGAGTCTTACTGAAGTTCAACATTGCAAATTGGTTGTGGGGAGGAGAAAAAAGGAAAGAAAGAATAATAGAGTAAGAGTTGGATTAATTAAAACATAAAATTAAAAAAACCTATTGGAGAAAAAGTATGACATTTAGTATATTAATATCTCTTATGAAATACATATACCTCATGAAATGATGCTTCTATAGACTATATGGGTCAAAAGGATTTTACTTAATATAAATACAAAACTGTTAGTACCCATGAAATAATTGCTAAATGAAATTTAGTAAACTCAAACTATAGAAACTTATCATCTGCAGAAAGCATTGTAATGACAATACCGGAGATGGCCTGAATGGGCAGAATTTTGGCTTCCCTCTTCGACCAAACATAAGAAGATGTGCACCCTTCTTCAATGCAACAATTGCCTACACAAGACCCAAGATATTTAATCAGATATAAACTTCTACCAAGTAGACAAAAAGAGGAAGAACCAGTAAAACAGAAAATGATATACAGGACAACACAGAAATACAGAATACATATCTACAGATCTACCTACCCACCAATCTATCTATTTCCGATGCCAATTTGAATGAACTTTTAACAATAAATAGCAGGACCTTTAGAGATTCACTAAAGATTGACAGATTGAGCTCCAAACTACCTTCATTAAAAAATGCAAAATGAAACAGGGATTTGATCAGCCTTGGTTGGTCCTGAATGATCAAGCTGATCCATTAGTTGATTCAGTGATCCTTGAAATATAAAGATAACACACGCAAATCAAGTTTTGGGGTAGAATTGTAACCAAAATTCCTTAAAAAAATAAAACCTGAGACTACATAGAAATGAGAGCAAAAAACAAAAAATCATAGTGTACATGATTAAGGATGAATAATCAAAGTGAGAGTTGGATACTCCAATGGTAAGGATGAATACTCCCATTACCCAGCCGGGAAGATAGGTAAAACTTCTACATGTCCTTCATAATTAACCAAAAGGCTGAATGTCTGCCATACTTGATCATTAAAATATAAGGATAACACACACAAACAAAGTTTTGGGGTAGAATTGTAACCAAAATCCCTCAAAAAAAAATTCAAACCTTAAAACTAAAAAAAAAAGCTGCTGGTAAATAAGTGCCTACAATTCTAGCATACCTTGATAACACTACCTACAAATCCTTAAAAAAAGTTTGCTTCGGTTCTTCATCTTTTTCGGTGTTTTTTATTTTATATGCTATCCCTTTCCTCTCTTCTCTCACTTCTTCTCTTCTCTCCCTTTCTCGGTTCTGGTTTTTAAAGCTGCATTTTGCTAGAAGAACTAACCAGAAATCAAAACTGGTAGAATAGATCAATCCTAATGTGGACACAGAAATTACTGAAATCAAACTCCAAAAGAGGATTGATCAAATTCATATATAGATACTATTAATATTGCTCGGAAAGGTCTACTTTGAATAGCCTTCTTTTGCAGGATTCCAGCTACGGTCGTGGGTAGAAAATTACTGAAATCAAACTCCAAAAGAATATCCTAGAATATACTGACATCAAAGCCTACAGATACGGCAAAATAAATCAGCTCATGGACATTTCAATTAAAAAAAATAAGGAAAAGAAGCATACAAATATGCAGAAATCAAACTCAAACTAACCTAGGAAAACAGAAGAAAATACTGAAGAATGAATCCAGCTTGAGAAGCTAAAATCCCTGATGAAACCTTTTGTTGTAGCCACAAGCTCCACCCTGCTCATGTAAAGAATGTTAAAGGGAGACAAAGTGGAAATTAATGAGATGGAATATGAAAACAATATTTGTAAACAAATTGAAGGTTTTGGATACAGGAAAAGAGAAAATAAGAGAAAAATAAATAATTAATAGAAGCATTTGACATGGAGTCCACAATTGAGTTGAATCATAAGAAGAAGATTGAAAAACTAAAAACAATAAACCTACCCTAGTATTACCGTCTTCGTTTCTGATTCTACCCTGTTACGTTATTATCTCCCCTGGTATTACGGTTCATATGTTTCCCAGTTTCTATTCTGGCAACAAGAGGTTAATAGAGGTTTCGTCCAAGCTGCAGTAATGTGCAACAACTCATCTCCCCAACAGCTCATGGTAACCCTTTCCCTTTGTTTTTCCCATCTGAGACCGACAAAAATTATAAAAAATAAAAAAAAGCAGCAAACCTCATCCCTTCGATCCCCACAAGTCCCCTCTATCTGATTCCCTAGTGCTCATTCTTCCCACTGTTCTCCTTTATTTTTCTTTTTCTGTAACTTCGATCAACATCGTTCCTTTCGCCCAGGGTTCCGCCAGAGCCCAAAAAAAAAAAAAAACACAAAAAAAACAAAAACAGTGCAGAAGAGAAAGAGAGTGCAAGACAGAGAAAGAAGAATAGCAGAGAGAAATCAAGAAGCCAAGAAAAAGAGAAAATGGTGGAAGACGTACCTGGTTGATCCTCTTGAACGTGAGAGGGACGGAGATTGGGAGAGAGGAGATCGTCGAGCGGGAGAGTGATATGAAGGGGCTTTGAGACGTGAGAGGGACTGAGACAGGGAAAGAGGAGATCGTGGATTCGTAGAGAGGGAGAGTAAAGAGAGAATAAAGAGAGAGATATGGTAAGTGGAGGTATCTCTAGTGGAATAGGAGGAATCAATTTAGATTTTCTCAAAAAAATTATTATAAAAATTGAATTATTATAAAAAATTGAGGATAAGGGTACCTAAAATTATGAAATTATAAGAAAGAATGACATAAAGATTAAGAATTGAAGAATGAAATTTTAGATAAGAATGAAGGGTAGAATAGGTAACCGAAAGATTTGCCACTACGTGCTTTTATATAATAGTATGATATATATATAAATGACATACCTAATTATGCAAATGCACGTGTGACCATATGTTGGGAGGGACAGGAGAGATTGAAGAGGGGGAGAGTTTTTGGAAGGGAGAAGGAACTTGGGAGGGGGAGAGAGAGAGAGAGAGAGATTAGCATAGGGAGGGGAGAGCATGGAATGAATTGGGAGAAATGAGTTTTGGAAAGAGGGAGAGATAAGCGATGGGAGGGGAGTTCATGGAGAGCATTTGAAGAGATTTGTCTTGAGATCAACAATATTGTCTTATAATTATGAACCTTTTGGTACTTACACTACATAAGAATAAATATCCATAAGATAGAAGCATAGAATGCGGAATTGTTGGAACTGCAAAGAAGAATCTGTATAGGTTCATTGAAGATAATGGACCCATTTTTTTGTATCATATCTTTTGTCTTAAAGCATGGAATTACAAACATTTGGAGAGAGAAAAGTCCAACAACAGATCAGAAATAAAGTTTGTTCCTTGAATTTTAGATCAATCATTAATGCAAGATCAATAATATTACAAAATTCTCAAGGAAAAAGTACAATGTGTTTCTCTTCAAGATTTGAATGAACAAGTCGTAGAACGATTATACCCAATACTATTTCCTCTTCCGAGAAACGAGAACATTGTTGATGAATTTGAAATTATAATCTAGGCTCATAAGTATCCTATAACCAATGCAAAAGGAAACAGAAGAAAAATATAATCACTAAATAAACAGCTTATCACGTTGACCTCTGACAACACTCACATCGTTAATATCGAATAAAAAATGAAAACTGTGAGCGAATTCCCCATTTTCCTTTAAGACCTTATTTGAACAATGCACATTAACTTTGAAATGCAGAAATCTCTTTTCATGTCAACAACCCTTTTCATAAAAGGAGCCTTAGATTTACCAGGAACTGCAGTTGTATGATTGGCCCGCCCTTGTGAATTTGAAAATCCCATCCATATTGATGCTCTCACATGTTCTATGATCGGCCCCACGCTGAAGGAGGGACCATGCTGCCAGGCAGAGAACCTCTTCCCATGCTGAAGGGCGGTGCGGCACAGAGAATAACGCCCCCAACTAATAACACCTAATTCAAATACTCTTATTTAAATTTCAAACCGATCATGAGAGAAATACCCTTTCACGTGTACCGCACATGTCTTCCCATTATATATATATATATATATATATTATTTTTTAGCTAATTCCCTCTAGTAACAAGGAAATAGAGAAAAGTTCGATGTTTTGGAGCTTGTGGTGTACTCCACTGTCGGTAATGCCACTAGTGCTTAAGAGAATTGCTCATTCTAGTCCTGAACGTTATCCCAATCCCAATCCCAATCAAGGAGGAAGAAACAGTGTGAAGGAGAAAGAAATAGTGTGGATCTGCGTCGGTACTGATGTTCAAGGCAACAACCTCACCTCCAGGATTTTCGAGTGCCAAATTCGCACGCCCCCTCCCGGCACCAGTGTATGGGTCTTCTTTTTCGTTGTCCCCTCTCCTTTTTTGAGGCTTATATGTAGGTGATGCATTGTCTCAGTCGTTTTTTGCATGGATACACTGGAACTATCGATTTTATTTTTTTACTACCGGACTCCTCAAATATAAAGAGGTGCAGGTTTTATTTACTTTTAACTGTTCAGAGGTTTTCTTATAGATACTCATCTTCGGTATACAGAAGGAGTATTAAAGTAGTTATTGCTAGTCTCTGATATGCCTTCATCAGGGTCTCTCGACAAGTGTAAACTATGTCTTCTCCTGGATTAGTGTCGTCTGAATAATGTTTTGAATATAAAGGTCGACCATGTTATGTTATTATTTTGGCTAGAACACGCAAACTATTCCTGACCTTTATGATAATTCGCGGTACTCTACCCCTGAATCCTAACAATTCACTGATTTCTTTTGGTTTTCTAGTATTTTTTGCATACCCTCCATTCCATTAGTTGTCTGTTGGCCAGAGCCACTAAAAGTGTTGAATATGATGCTTATAACTTCAAATTAAGCATATTTTTTTGCCTAGTCATTTAGTATTACCATTGTGCTGAGAAGCTGACTGAAGCTCTTCCTTACCGCATAAATTGGCTTGGAGGAAGATCTTACCAATTGAGTTGAAGACTGTAAGAAGAGATTTCTTATTGATTTACTGTATTGAAAAGGTGTTACATATATAGTTTTACCTATAGAACCTCAACAGCCTAACCAACTCATGTGAACGAAAAAATGTTAGTTGTACAAGTGCATTGGTGTTTAAGTGGGTAAGGTTAGTGTGCTGAGGTGTAGCATTACTATCCTTATCATGCCCCCTCAAGCACAACAGAGTCGAGCCCACAGTGAGCTTGCCCTTAAGCGAATGGAAATGTATTTGAGAGAAACCCTTGGTTAGTATATCAGCTAATTAATCCGTAGTGGAGATATATCGAACCATCAATTGTTTGTTGGCAGCCATATCATTGACAAAGTGGAAGTTGATTTCGATATGCTTTGTCCGTGAATGAAATACGGGATTGGCTGAGAGATATTTTGCTCCGATATTATCACACCAAATAATCGGAGCGAAGGAAGGAAAACATAGTTCTTAAATCAAATATCGTAACTATTGAGAACCGTGGGATCAATATTTTATCTCTTTATATTAGGGTTTTGTATTATTTCCATCGTTTTATCTTATTTTCCTTTTTGCCCTCTTAGGGTTGTACTCTCATTATAAATAAGAGGACCTCTGTCATTAATGACAAGTCAATTCATTCTCTCACCTCTGATTCCGAACTTGGTATCAGAGCTTGAAATCTTAGAAAATCTTTTTGGTTTATAGCATCACTCTCTCTACCACCGCCGCCGCTGCCGCCGCCTTGGAGGTTTTGCCTCCCCGTCTAGCATTGTGGACGTTCCCAGTACCGTGCGCCATTAAAATTTTCTCTTCCGCCACTCCTCCTCACTGCGCGTTACTTTCGACTGTCGCTACCTCTTGGTTCCCGGCCTTCCCCCTCATCGCCAGACCCTGCAACTCCCTCTCTACCGCTCGGCTCTCTCTCTCTCTCTCTCTCTCTCTCTCTCTCTCATCGGTGCTGCCTACCATCGTGACCCGGTCCCTGTGCCATTCTCGTGGCCCCTCTCTTGCCTGCTCTGCCGCCGCAACCCAAGTCACCACACCATTTTTCGCTGGCCTCATCTTACCGGTGCTGCACATGTTGTGCCACCTACCTGTCACAGCCCGCCTAATTATGGCCCAAGGCTAAGACTTGCAAGGCCCATTGACATGGACCTTGGGCCAAGGAAGAACCAAGGTCAGAACTCTCCATTTGGAAGAGGCTAGACTCATTCTAGAAGTATTGAAGAACCTCTAGAAGCTAGGAAAGATCTAGCAAGCTTCTGAGCATTCTTGTAAATATCTAGGATTATTCTAGACTCTATTCTAGAAGGTTCTCCACCGTTGGATGGAGGACACATGTAAATATCATAGCCATTCATTATAGGCTTGGTTGCTATAAATAGAGGTGGCCTCATTTGGCCAAGGAGGCAAGCAGCTATCAAGTCTTGTACTAAAAGCTTTCAAGTAATTGAGTGCATTCTTTCAAAGTCTCTCTAGTGTTCTCTAAGTTCTCTTCCCAAGTCCTGCTAGAGTTGGTGAAAGGTCGACTTAGTGCTAGAGTGAGTGCTAAGTGCCGTGTTGCTTAGTAAGGTCTAAGGCCGTGACAAGTGTGGTATCGAGCTTGGTTGCGAGGAAGATACTTGTGGATTCGACATCATGGCTAACGAATCGGAAGTGCTAGACATGATGGTGAGCGAGCAAGCCCGTGGGAGGGAGGCCATTCCCACCAAGGAAAGGCGAAGAGGCAAGGACAAGTCTCGTGGACGTTAGTGGAGCTATGGAGCCACGCCAGCTCGGGTGGAGCTAGCAACGGCCGAGGTGAAGGAGCGCTCGATGTTGTAGAGCAAAGTGGGGAGGAGCTCAAAGGCCACATGATGGAGCTCAAGGAGGAGCTAGTGAGCCAAATGGGGGAGCTCAGGAGTCCCTACAAACCACTCTCAACACCATAGTGCACGCCCAACGGAAGAGTTTGCCGCCTTCAAGGCTCAAGTATGGGAAGCATTGGCCAAGATGGATGCTCGCATCGATGAGGTACAAGCGGATTGGGCAATGTGTAGGAGGGCGCGGCCGGGGAGCCACTACCTCGCGTGAGGTACCTAGGGTGGAGGTACCAAAGCCCAAGCCATTTGATGGGAAGAGAGATCGCTGGGAAGTCGACAACTTTGTGCGGCACGTGGAGAGGTACTTGAGGCGATGGCGCTCGAGGACAGGCGACTAAGGTGCGGACCGCAACACTTTACCTCACCGACACAAAGCAACTCTATGGTGGCGAAGGAGGCATGCCGACATAGAAAGAGGTACGTGCACCATAGCACCTGGGATGAGTTCAAGAAGGAATTAAAGAAGCAATTCTACCCGAGAAAATGCTGCTTACTTGGCTAGAAAGAGCCTTAAAAGGCTGAAACACATTGGGTCTATTAGGGATTATGTCAAGGAATTCTCAACACTTATGCTTGAGGTCCCTAGTATGGCCAGATGAAGAACTTCTCTTGACTTCATGGATGGTCTCATGGGTTGGCGCGAAGAACTACAAGCCGAGGCGTGCAAGATCTTGCTTCGGCCCATAGCAAAGAAGCCGGAGTCATTGGTGGAGGTTCAGAGAGAAGATAATGCTAAGGCCAAGAAGAGCAATGGAGGAAATGGTGGGGGAGAGAAAGGTCCCAAGAAATACCCTCCAAGGAAGGAAGTAGTAAGGCTACCCAAGCAAGGAGGGTAAGGCAAGTCGACAAAGGATAAGTTCACTCCAGGGACAAGCGCTTCTTGTGCGACGGGCCACACCGGGCTAGGGATTGCCCAAGAGGAAAGCTCTCAATGCCCTATTGGAGAAGGGTGAAGAGGAAGCACACGTGGGGTCTCTCGCAACAACGGGTCTTGCTATCAAGGCCAAGACGACGGAGGTCAAGGCCACTACCTCTCGTAAGGGGCTTATGTATGTGGAGGTGCACATCAACGGAAGCCCTCGCGAGCTACGGTCGGCTTGCAGCGCCACACACAACTTTGTCTCAATGGAGGAGTGCAAAGAAGCTTGGACTAAAGATGTCCAAGGAGGGAGGATGGCTCGGCGGTTAACTCCCAAGCTCGTCCCATTGAAGGTGTCGCCGAGGGGTCGAGATGAGCATCGGGGACGTGGAAAGGCACCGTAGACTTGTCGGTGGTGCCTATGGATGATTTTTAGTGGTGTTGGGTATGGAGTTCTTAAGGAGGGTTAAGGCTATACCCATGCCATTCATCAAGACCGTGTGCATCATGGAAGAAGGTGCACCATGCATGGTCCCACAACGGTCTGAGGGACCAAAGAAGGCCCCAAGCTACTCTCGGCTATGCGGTTGGAGAAAGGGGTCAAAAAGGGAAGACACCTACCTTGCGGCATTACTTGAGGAAAAGGAGAATAGCCCCACGGAGGTGTTGCCCAAGCCAGTGGAGAAGGTCCCGAGGAGTTCAAGGATGTCATGCCACCGTAGTCGCAAAGAGACTTCCACCTGGGAGGGAGGTGGATCATGCGATCGAGTTAGAGCCCGGTGCCAAGCCACTGCCCACGGCACCTTATCGAATGTCGCCCGCGAGTTAGAGGAACTAAGGAAGCGCACTAAAGGACTTACTTGATCTTTGGGTCGTCGCCCGTCCAAAGCTCCATATGGCGCCCAGTTCTCTTTCAACGGAAGCATGATGGGTCACCGATTATGCATCGACTATCGGGCGCTAAACAAGGTAACCATCAAGAACAAATACCCCATTCCTTTGATAGCTGATCTATTTGATAGACTTGGTGGGGCAAGGTACTTTACTAAGCTAGACTTGCGGTCGGGCTACTACCAAGTCCGCATCACCGAGGGGAGATGAAGCCAAAACTACATGTGTGACACACGGTATGGCTCATATGAGTTCTTGGTTATGCCCTTTGGCCTCACCAATGCACCGGCCACATTTTGCACATTGATGAACAAGGTCTTCCATCCCTACCTCGACAAGTTCGTGGTGGTGTACTTAGACGACATCGTGGTCTATAGTAACACCCTGGAGGAACATGTGCAACATCCGAGGATTGTCTTCAAGGTGCTGAAAGACAATCGCTTATATGTTAAAAAGGAGAAATGTTCTTTTCGCCCAAGAGGAGGTGATGTTCTTAGGGCATAAGATTGGGGTGGAACACTAAGGATGGACGAGAGTAAGGCGCAGCTATACAGAGTGGGAGGCACCTACAAAGGTTACCGAACCGAGGTCTTTTCGCTTGGCGTGAACTACTATAAAGGTTCATTCAAGGGTATTCAAAGAGGGCAGCTCCACTCACCGATCTTCTTAAAGAAGAACAAGGCATGGGAATGGTCGACTACATGCCAGGATGCCTTTCGATGATCCAAGAAGGCCGTCGTGGAGAAACCGGGCTGCCTTTCGCGCACTATGGCAAGCCATTCGAGGCGTGCATACGGATGCATCCGACTTTGCAATTGGAGGGGTATTGATGCAAAAAGACCCCATTGCATATGAGAGCCGCAAGCTTCAATGACACGGAGCAATGAGCGATACACTGGCCCACACAGAAGGAAATGACCGCGGTGGTGCATTGCCTAAGAACATGGCGACACTACTTGTTGGGGTCGAAGTTCATGGTGAAGGCGGACAATGTTGCTACTAGCTACTTTCGCACCTGAAGAAGCTAAGTCCAGCAAAGCTAGATGGCAAGACTTCTTCGGAATTTGACTTCGTCTTCGAGTACAAGCCGGGCAAGGCCAACGAGGTGGGCGATGCGCTAAGTAGAAAGGCGGAGTTAGCTTCCTTAGCCAACCGGGAAGGAGAGCTCATCGCTTGATCAAGGAAGGTCTACAACATGACCCGGTGGCTAAGAGCTTACTCGCACTTGCCAAAGAAGGCAAGACACGGAGGTTTTGGGAGCAAGATGGTTTGCTCTACGCCAAGAAGAGAAGACTATATGTTCCTAAATGGAACAACTGAGGAGAAATTTGGTTCGGGAATGCCACGACACCAAATGGGCTGGTCACAGGCAACGGCGCACGCGAGCATTGTTTGGAAGCGGCGTACTATTGGCCTCAGATGCGTGATGACATAGAGGCCTATGTGAAGACTTGTCTTGTGTGCCAACAAGATAAGGCGGAGCAAAGAACCACCTAGGGGATTGTTGAGCCACTCCCAATACCCGAGAAGCGTGGGAGAGAGTCTCCATGGACTTCATCGCCCTACCCAAGTCGAGGGGTGTGGGTCAATCATGGTGGTTGTGGATAGATTTTCTAAGTATGGCACGTTTGTGGCGGCACCAAGATTGCACGGCGGAAGAGGCGAAGACTATTCTTGAAGCACGTCGTCAAGTATTGGGGTGTGCCGTCGATCATCGCCGATCGAGATCCTCGCTTCACAGGAGGTTTTGACTGAGCTGTTCAAGTTGATGGGGTCGGCACTACACTTTCTACAAGCTTCCATCCACAAACCGATGGAAGATTGGATTTTGAGCGCATCAACGCTTTGTTGGAGCTTACTTGAGGCATTTCTGTGAGTGCTAACCAACGAGATTGGGCTAAGTTGCTTCATGTAGCCAATTCTCCTACAATCCTCCAAAGGAGCGAGGTAACCAATCAAAGTCCATTTGAGATTACCACAAAAGACAAGAACCCCCTTAACGCCAAGCATATCGGTGATGACAGTTACATAGGGAAGCGCCCATCGGCTGCTCAAGTTTGCAAGGAGTGGCAGAGAAGGGCGGATGTGGCTAAGCCATACTTAGACAAAGCCACTAAGAAGATGAAGAAGCCGGCATGATACAATCAAAGGCAAGCAAGGTTTGAAGTTGGGACATGGTACTTGTGAAGCTTCTACCTCAACAATTAAGTCCCTTACGGAAGGTACACAGGGGCTGGTTCAGTTTGGCTGGTACGAGGGCCCATTTGAAATCACTAAGGAAGGTACAGGCGCTCATGAGGTGAGCCTACCTCCTAAGCTCAAAAATCCATCCAGTTTTCATGCAAGCATGCTAAAGCCTTATCATGGAGACATGGAAGACCCAAGTCGTGGAACGTCAACGAGGGCACCAATGAGCGTCACAACTTCCTACGATAAGGAGGTCGAGTACATGATCGCAGCACCGAGTTGTGCGGAAGCGAGAGTACCTCCTAGTAGGGAGTACTTATAGTCAAGGAAAGAGCTGGGAGAGCGAAGCAAGCTGGGAACATGCGGACTCTCTATGGCGCTTCGAGAGCAAATACGAAGGTTCCACGAGGAGGACGCGACGAGGACGCCGCCAACTTAGGGGGGGAGAATGTCACACCCGCCTAATTATGGCCCAAGGCTAAGACTACAAGGCCCATCGAATGGACCTCGGGGCCAAGGAAGAACCAAGGTCTAGAACTCTCCATACCGGAAGAGGCTAGACTCATTCTAGAAGTATCAAGAACCTGTAGCTTAGGAAAGATCTAGCAAGCTTCTGTGAGCATTCTTTGTAAATATCTAGGATTATTCTAGACTCTATTCAGAAGGTTCTCCACCGTTGGATGGAGGACACATGTAAATATCATAGCCATTCATTATAGGCTCAGTGCTATAAATAGAGGTGGCCTCATTTGGAGGAGGCAAGCAAGCTATCAAGTCTTGTACTAAAAGCTTCAAGTAATTGAGTGCATTCTTTCAAAGTCTCTCTAGTGTTCTCTAAGTTCTCTTCCCAAGTCCCTTGCTAGAGTTGGTGAAAGGCTGACTTAGTGCTAGAGTGAGTGCTAAGTGCCGGCGCGGTTGCTTAGTAAGGTCTAAGGCCGTGACATACCGCTGGCCTCCTTTTGCCGGCATTACCATCATCATGACCCGTAGGTCACCGCGCGTCTACCGTGGCCCCTCGTCTTGGCTGTGCAGCCCCCACGACTCCATTATCATGCAGATCTCCACCCCGACCTTCCGTCGCTGTGCCTCTTCTTGTCGGTCTTCTCTCGGTGCTACTGTCGCGACCCCCTTGTATCAATCTCCGTCGCGACCCTCTGTTTCCGTGCCTCCTTTCGTCGGCCTTCTCTCGACGCTGCCACTGCGACCTACCTAGTCACCGTTCCTCTTTCCCGCAAGCTCTTCTATCCTAGGTTGCTGCCCACTTTTTTCGGCGTTAGTAATTTCCCGTGCTTGTTCCCATGGGCGACGGTAATACCAGTGTTACTTCGACGGGTACTCTCCCTTTGCCTCCTCTTGGATGTTCAACCTCCACAGAGCATTCAACTACCCTTCAACTTTGCCCTATCAAGTTAAATGGCCGGAGTTATCTAACATGGTCACGCGCCTGTCTTCTCACCCTGCGCGGAAATAATTATGCGGGACTTAGTACTGGAGAATCTCCCAAGCCTACAGATCCGACTTCTACTGCTACATGGTCATCTAATGATACTCTAGTGATGTCTTTTCTCATTAATTCCATGGAAGCCTCTATGAGTCCAAACTTTGTTCTTTTTAAGTAGGCTAAGGAATTATGGGATGTTGTATGCCAGACCTCTTCCAAGGCAGGGAATTATGCTCAGATCTATGAGATCAGCCATCATGCACGGGCCACTACTTAGAAGTAGCTCTCTCTTATTGCATACTACACTACCCTCACTTATCTGTGGCAACATCTAGACTTCTATCACCCAGTTCCCATGGTTCACCCTGATGATGCTGGTCCTTTCCAGAAAGAGAGGGAGAAGGAATGGGTCTATGATTTCTTGACAGGACTTAATCCTGAGTATGATCAGGTTCGTGTGCAGATTTTAGGGCGTGATACATTCCCCACACTTCTTTAAGCATACAATATGGTTCAATCTGAAGAACATCGCCCAACAGTTATGATGCCTATTACTACTCCGGTTTGATCTGCCCTACTCACCACAACACCTGCACATCTTCCTGCCAATTCCTTTAAAGGTCCTACCGCTCGTGTACCAGTGCAGTGCGATTACTGTGGTAGTCCTCGCCACACGCATGAGACTTGTTGGAAGCTCCATGGGTGCTCGAAAAATGGGTGCAAAGCTAAGCCTGGCACTGCCTGTTCCCAGGTCAATCTTTCTAATGCTTCTGATGTTGTCCCTGCTACTGCTGCCCCGAAACCCTTCTTTCCGAATCAAATGGCTGCCCTGAAAAAAGGAGTGACAGTTGAGTAAAAGACCTTCTCATTCCCCTATTTTCAACCTTTCTCAATCAGGTATTTTTCATACTTCTTCTTCTAGTCCTTTATGGTTAATTGATTCTTGGGCTACCGATCATATGACTACCAACTCTGAGGTTTTTCGTACCTACTCTCCTTGCTCTATGCGGGATAAGGTATGTGTTGCCGATGGGTACCTATCCTCCATTTCGGGTAAAGGTTCCGTATCCTGTAGCTCATATCTCTCCCATTCTTCTGTTTTACATGTTCCAAGTTATATGCTAATTTATTGTCCATTTATCGTTTAACCAGTGAGTTAAATTGTTCAGTTCATTTCTTTTCTACTCATTGTGTGTTTCAGGATCTGGTGACAGGCGTAACGATTGGGTATGGTCAGGTCCGTGATGGTCTCTACTATTTGGATTCTGCATCAACTATTCCGGCTCCCTCTTCTGCTTATATCCGTCGTTTTGATAGTGCTCTGACCAACTTCCTCCATTGGCATCGTTGCTTGGGATACTCCTCTTTTCATGTTTTGCGTTCTATGTTTTCCGATTTAGTTAAACATTATGGTGTGGAACAACTTAATTGTGAGATGTGCGAATTTTCTAAGCATACCCGAACATCTTATTTTCCAAGTGATAGTCTTAGTAAAATTCCATTTTCTATTATTCATTTTGATGTTTGGGGTCCCTCTACGATTGATCGTAATGGTTTTCGCTGGTTTATAATTTTTATTGATAATTGTACTCGTGTCACATGGGTTTATCTCCTCCACAATATGTCTAATGTTTTTCTTGCTTTAAGTCTTTTCGTGCTATGCTTCGTACTCAGTTTAATCCCTCTGTTAGGATCTTACCCAGTGATAATGGCACTTAATATCTTGACCATGCTTTTCAGCAGTACCTCTCTTCCTATGGCATTCTCTCCCTAATTTTCTGTGTTAGGACTTTAGAGCATAATGGCATCCCTGAAAGGAAAAATCACCATCTCCTGGATGTTGCCCATGCCTTGATATTTACCACGTTTGTCCCAATACACTATTGGGGAGATGCTGTCCTAAACAGCCTACCTTATTAATCGGCTTCCCTCTAGTGTTCTTAACGATAAGGCACCATTGTCCTTTCTCCCTGATCCTGCCATTGCTACTTCTCTACCTCCCAAAGTTTTTGGCTATGTGTGCTTTGTTTACAACTCCTCCCTTACTTGTTCTAAGTTGGATCATCGTGCTTTTAAGTGTGTTTCCTAGGATACTCGGCCTCTCAAAAGGGTTATAAATGCTATCACCCTCCATCCCGCCGTCTCTATATTACCATGGATGTCACTTTCCACGAGCAGGATCCCTATTTCACGCTTCCTTTTCTGGGGGAGAGTCTTAAGGAAGAGCAAGCGTGCCTTGTTTCTCCTATGGTTTTTGCTAATATTCCTGATATTTCTAACATCTCAGTTCAGGGGGAGTCTAACATTACATTTCAGGGGGAGCCTCCTAGTAACAATAATAATAAGAAAGGTTTCATTCCTGCCCCCTTTGATGTAATAACCTACACTCGGAATAGATACAAGCACAAGGAGACCATGAGAGACCAACCATTACCCATTGTGGGGCCCTCCCTAGATGCGACCTCTCCATCACGTAATTTTTCTCTTGCTATTGATATTTGATAACACTGATGATCTTCCCATTGCCTTAAGAAAAGGTGTTCATTCATGCACTCAACACCCTATTTCTCATTTTGTATCTTATGAGGGCCTTTCTCCTTCCCATTTTGCTTTTGGCTCTTCCTTATCTTCTGTGTCTGTTCCACAGGATTGGAAGGAAGCCATTAAAGATCCAAAGTGGAAGGCTGCCATCATAGAAGAGATGCAAATTTTGGACAAGAATGGTACGTGGGAATTTGTTCCACGTCCCTAAGGGAAGAAATTAGTTGGGTGGAAGTCGGTGTTTTCAATCGAGCAAAGGGCTGATGGTACGGTTGGAAGTTACAATACTTGTTTGATAGCCTAGGGCTTTATCTAGACCTACGGGATAGACTGCCAAGAAACCTTTGCACCTGTGGCAAAGATGAACTCGGTTAGAGCTTTACTGTCATGGAGGAAGAAAGAACAAAAAAAAAATTAACATGTCAATGTGAAGTTACATTATATGACCCTCAAGTAAAACATATTCTTATATGAGGGGCAAATAAATTCTGGTTATAAATTTTGTTTGTAACCTTCTTGGTTACAAACAGATGCACTTTTTTTCACACAAAAATGTAAAATTTTAAGGTTTTGTTAATCAAAATATACACTTTTTTTTTTAATCTATGGGGTTTTATAATTTTTAAGTTTTATTTTTTCAGCTGAATTGATACCAAAAAGATGTGTTAACTCAACGTATCAGAAAATTGACACTCTAAATTTTTTTTTCCCACCTCGAATCCCTTATGTACCAAACAGACGCATAATTTACAATTTATTAAAAAAGGGGTAAAGTACACTTACCCCCCTATAATGCACCCAATATTCCTCGTACCCCCCTAAGCGGCTCAATATTCCACGTACCACCCTTCAATATTCCACGTACCACCGCTGCTTTACACCCTAAAATGCCAGATAGGTCCAATCCGTTAAATACCACCGTTAGATGCCAAAATTTTGACCATTTTACCCTTTGCTCTATTTTCTTAAATCTGAAAAGACTTAATTACCCTCACTTATTTGTTGCCCTAAACTAATTGAAAATGACCATTTTACCTTTTGTTTTATTTTTATAAATGAAAAGACCTATTTGCCCTCATTTATGTATTACCTTAACCCAATTTGAAAAGACTATTTTACCCCTAAATATTTGTTCCTAAAAACCCCAAAATGCCCTCATCTTCCCCAAATCATCATCTTCTTTTACATAACCACCACCACCACCTCCCAAAACTTTGCTTCAGTATTATACTCTTCCTGGGTTCTTTTCGGTTCACTTTCTTTTTCTTTATTCTTTTTACTGCTAACCAAAGAGAGCCTTGGGGGGGAGGGGGGGTGGGAATCATTTAACCGAGTTGATCTAGGGAAGTTAATTGATCCACCTGCAATTACTTAACAATGAGGCCCTATCTTGCTAATAATGTCAGTAAAAAATGCAGATGACTGAGAAAGACGGAGAGCCTTAGAAGAAACATCATTAATGACCACAGGCAAACCAAACCAAGAACCTGGAAAGTTACCAACAAAGCTACCAAGGCACCACTTCTCTCCACCAGTTTTGGTTAAAATTTTTCCTTCTCTGCTTTAACCAAACTACAAGGAAACAAGAGTAAATCATCAACCAAACTTTTGAGGGACACAGGCAAATATGACAACGAGAGATCAAATAACAGTATTTCAACTAAATATTGATCAAATTTCAAGATCTTAATTCACCACAAAATTTTATCCAAAAAAAATCGAAGAGATAAAGGTGACGGTCGCAGGAGAAGGGAAATGGTTTTCCCATTCAAGATTGCAGAATGGAGGAGAAGGGGTATAAGGGAAATCCCTTAAGCAATCTGCCGCTGCAATCTGCTGGTATAATCGCCGGCCTGAAGAACAGAAGAATATCACAGCCACCTTAAGAAAAAGAGGAAGAAGAGATGGAGAAGAACAAGGGTTCTCGAAGAGAGGGACGAGGGTTTGGTTTGGGATTCGATACGCGTATTACACGTGTATCGGATTTACTAACTTCATACAAATTGTCAATCTTTTGCTTGAGCTTCAACGCTCTTCTGCTCAGATGATATCCTGACCAGCAGAAGAAGCAATTTGAGAGTAGTCCACTGCTTCTTCGCTCATACTCATTTCATAGGAGGTTGGCGATGGATAGATCGTTAGAGACTTTAACTAACCAGCAGTTTGCCTCTGGAAAATTATCACCTCCAGTTTGCTGATCGGCCCAGTTCCCCAGTTCCTCTAATAGGGGGATGGTGGATCCCACCCGGGCAGGGTGTTTGGGCATGGGTAGAGAGGTCATTTCAGCCCCCCTTTGTTAGAGGAATTGGGGAACTAGGCCGGTCAGCAAACTAGAGGTGATAAAGATCCGTTTGCCTCTTCTGATGCTTCGAACCCTTTTCACAAACAAAACCAAATACCCTTTTCACAAACAAAACCAAATAATGTGGTGGTGTTGGTGGCGGCGGTGGTGGTGGTGGTGGGTATGTAAAAGAAGATGATGATTTGAGGAAGATATTTTGGGGTTTTTATAAGAACAAATATTTAAGGGTAAAATAGTCTTTTCAAATTAGATTAAGGTAATACATAAATGAGGGCAATTAGGTCTTTCATTTATAAAAATAAAACAAAGGATAAAATAGTCATTTTCAATTAGTTTAGGACAATAAATAAGTGAGGGTAATTAAGTCTTTTTCAGATTTAAGAAAATAGAGCAAAGGGTAAAATGGTCAAAATTTTGGCATCTAACGGTGGTATTTAACGGATTGGACCTATTTGGCATTTAGGGTGTAAAGCAGGGGTGGTATATGGAATATTGAAGGGTGGTACGTGGAATATTAAGCCGCTTAGAGGGGTACGAGGAATATTGGGTGCATTATAGGGGGTACGTGTACTTTACCCTTAAAAAAGTGATTAAATCTCATCCCACAAAACCTTGTCAAACAAACATGCCTCATACTTCAAGCAGGCCTGGCCAGACCTCTTCACCACATCGCTTTGCGTCTAAAAAAGTGTGGCTTTTTGTTTTTGGTAAGGCTTAAGTGTGGCTTTTGTGGCTTTTGTTAGTTAATTCAAGTTACTTCAAGTGTTATATGCATTGAATAGGATTTCCTCGTATTTTATTGTATAAAACGTCTACTCTTAAATTGAAACTAATTGAACGGCAAAGAGCAAGTACAATTCCAAAATCCGCTAAAACACATTTTTGAAACAAAAACGGGTTTCTTAAATAGTTAAACCATCGATTAAAAAGTAAAAAATAAGAGGACAGCACGAAAGGGGATCACAACTATGGATTGAGGTATTGATATTGGTATCGGATCAATTGGATCGATCAATTTGTATCAATATCGATAGAGATCGATACCAATTCTTATCCGATTGATCATATATCGGATCGGTACACAAGGGTAAAATTATAAAAAAATCTTAATTTTTGAAAGGAAACGAATAAATTTTGTCTGTATCCGGCCTGATTCGGATCTTAGTCATCTTACCAATACCGATTTCGAAAACCCTGATCACCTGATTCACGACATCCTTGGGTCTCCTTCTAACCACTCTCGTGATTACTCTCGTGAACCACGGGAGTACAACGCTAAAAAGTGAAACACTCAAATCTGCTCTGCCCTGCTCTTCTTTAGAGAGACCTTCTTGGCTTTTGTCTTTTTGATAAGAAGAGACCTCTCTTCTTGGTTCGGTTAGGTGGTTTGCTATGGAGTTTCTCTGATCTGCCCTGCATCAACAGAGCTTCGCTAACTATCAAAGACCGGAGAGTGAGGTGTTGGAATTCTTACCGTCTTGCGGGCGCTTGTGGTGGTGGTGGTGCTGCCTGTGTAAGCGTTGAAGAAGATCTGGTTTTGTGTTTGGTGCCGGTAGACTTGCTGGAGATCTACTCAGCGTCTCCCCCTCCCATTGACCTATTGCGCCTTGCTAGGTTATCTCTACTGTAGAGGGGTCGAACTCCAAGCACTAAGTACCGATTGCAACCTGCCTTTGCAGCTGTGTAACTTGATCCATCCACTCTTGTTTCTCTGGCGACCTCTCGTGACCTAGCTCAGTGTAAATCTCAACGGCAGATCTCCTGGTTTTCCCAATCCCAATCAAGGAGGAAGAAACAGTGTGGTGCGTCGGTACTGATGTTCAAGGGCAACAACCTCACCTCCAGGATTTTCGAGGGCCAAATTCGCACGCCCCCTCCCGGCACCAGTGTATGGGTTTTCTTTTTCGTTGTCCCCTCTCCTTTTTTGAGGCTTATATGTAGGTGATGCATTGTCTCAGTCGTTTTTTGCATGGATACACTTGATACTCATCTTTGGTATATATAAGGAGTATTAAAATAGTTATTGCTAGTCTCTGATATGTCTTCTCTTGGATTAGTGTCGTCTCAATAATGGTTTGAATATAAAGGTCGATCATGTTATGCTATTATTTTGGCTAGAACGCGAAAAAAATTCCTGACCTTTATGATAATTCGCGGTACTCTACCCCTGAATCCTAACAATTCGGTGATTTCTTCTGATTTTCTAGTATTTTATGCATATCCTCCATTCCATTAGTTGTCCGTTGGCCAGAGCCACTAAAAGTGTTGAATATGATGCTTATAACTTCAAATTAAGCATATTTTTTCTGCCTAGTCATTTAGTATCAGAAGGGTGGTTAGAAGTTGACTGAGGCTGTTCCTTACCGCATAAATTAGCTTGGAGGAAGATCTTACCAATTGAGTTGAAGACTGTAAGAAGAGATTTTCTCATTGATTTATTGCATTGAAAAGGTGTTACATATATAGTTTTACATATAGAACCTCAACAGCCTAACCAACTCATGTGAACGGAAAAATGTTAGTTGTACAAGTGGATTGGTATTTAAGTGGGTAAGGTTAGTGTGCTGAGGTGTAGCATTACTATCCTTATCATGCCCCCTCAAGCACAACAGGGTCGAGCCCACAGTGAGCTTGCCCTTAAGCTAATGGAAATGTATTTGAGAGAAACCCTTGGTTAGTATATCAGCTAATTAATCCATAGTGGAGATATATCGAACCATTAATTGTTTGTTGGCAGCCATATCACAGACAAAGTGGAAGTTGATTTCGATATGCTTTGTCCGTGAATGAAATACGGGATTGGCTGTGAGATATTTTGCTCCGATATTATCACACCAAATAATCGGAGCAATGGAAGGAAAACATAGTTCTTGAATCAAAGATCGTAACTGTTGAGAACCGTGGGATCAATATTTTATCTCTTTATATCAGGGTTTTGTATTATTTCCATAGTTTTATATTATTTTTCTTTTTGCCCTCTTAGGGTTGTACTCTCATTATAAATAAGAGGACCTCTGTCATTAATGACAAGTCAATTCATTCTCGCAACTCTGATTTCGAACTTGGTATCAAAGCTCAAAATCTTAGAAAATCTTTTTGGTTTTCAGCATCACTCTCTCTACCGCTGCTACCGCTGCCGTTGCTTGTAGACGTTCTCAGCACCGTGCGACATTAAAATTCTCTTCCGCCATGCCTCCTCACTACGCGTTACTTTCCATTGCCGTTGCCACTTGGTTCCCGGTCTTCCCCCTCACCGCCAGACCTTGTAACTCCCTCTCTACTGCCCGACTCTCTCTCTCTCTCTCGCCGGTACTGCCTACCGCCGTGACCCGCAGGTCGCTGCGCCATTCTCGTGGCCCCTCTCTTGGCTGCGCTGCCGCCGTGACCCAAGTTGCTGCACCATTTTCCGCTAGCCTCGTCTTGCCTGTGTTGCACATGCCGCGCTACCTACCGCTGGCCTCCTTTTGCCGGCATTGCCATCACCATGACCCGCAGGTCACCGCGCGTCTACCGTGGCCCCTCGTCTTGGCCGTGCTGCCCCCAAGACTCCGTCATCATGCCAATCTCCACCGCGATATTCCGTCGCTGCGCCTCTTCCTGCCGGTCTTCTCTCGGTGCTACTGTCGCGACCCCCTTGTGTCAATCTCCGTCGCGACCCTCTGTCGCCGTGCCTCCTTTCATCAGCCTTCTCTCGATGCTGCCACTGCGACCTGCCTAGTCACCGTTCCTCTTTGCCGCCAGTTCTTTTATCTTAGGTTGCTGCCCACTTTTTCCGGCGTTAGTAATTTCCCGTGCTTGTTCCCATGGGCGACGATAATACCAGTGTTACTTCGACGGGTACTCTCCCTTTGCCTCCTCTTGGATGTTCAACCTCCACGGAGCATTCAACTACCCTTCAACTTGGCCCTATCAAGTTAAATGGCCGGAGTTATCTAACATGGTCACGCGCCTGTCTTCTCACCCTGCGCGGAAATAATTATGCGGGATTTGGTACTGGAGAATCTCCCAAGCCTACAGATCCGACTTCTACTGCTACATGGTCATCTAATGATACTCTAGTGATGTCTTTTCTCATTAATTCCATGGAAGCCTCTATGAGTCCAAACTTTGTTCTTTTTAAGTAGGCAAAGGAATTATGGGATGTTGTACGCCAGACCTCTTCCCAGGCAGGGAATTATGCTCAGATCTATTAGGTCAGCCGTCAAGCATGGGCCACTACTCAGAAGTAGCTCTCTCTTATTACATACTACACTACCCTCACTTATCTGTGGCAACATCTAGACTTCTATCACCCAGTTCCCATGGTTAGCCCTGATGATGCTGGTACTTTCCAGAAAGAGAGGGAGAAGGAACGGGTCTATGATTTCTTGACAGGACTTAATCCTGAGTATGATCAGGTTCGTGTGCAGATTTTAGGGCGTGATACATTCCCCACACTTCTTTAGGCATACAATATGGCTCAATCTGAAGAACATCGCCCAACAGTTATGCTGCCTACTACTACTCCGATTCAATCTGCCCTACTCACTACACCACCTGCACCTCTTCCTGCCAATTCCTTTAAAGGTCCTACAGCTCGTGTACCAGTGTAGTGCGATTACTGTGGTAGTCCTCGCCACATGCGTGAGACTTGTTGGAAGCTCCATGGGCGCTCGAAAAATGGGCACAATGCTAAGCCTGGCACTGCCTATTCCCAGGCCAATCTTTCTAATGTTTCTGACGCTATCCCTGCTACTGCTGCCCCGACACCCTTCTCTCCGAATTAAATGGTTGCCCTTAAAAAAGTAGTGATAGTTGACTACGGTACCTTCTCATTCCCCTATTTTCAACATTTCTCAGTTAGTTATTTTTCATATTTCTTCTGCTAGTCCTTTATGGTTAATTGATTCTTGGGCCACCGATCACATGACTACCAACTCTGAGGTTTTACGTACCTACCCTCCTTGCTCTGGGCGGGATAAGGTATGTGTTGCCGATGGCTCCCTATCGTCCATTTCGGGTTAAGGTTCCGTATCCTGTACCTCCCATCTCTCTCAGTCTTCTGTTTTACATGTTCCCAAGTTATGTGCTAATTTATTGTCCATATATCGTTTAACCAGTGAGTTAAATTGTTCAGTTCATTTCTTTTCTACTCATTGTGTGTTTCAGGATCTGGTGACAGGTGTAACGATTGGGTATGGTCGGGTCCGTGATGGTCTCTACTATTTGGATTTTGCATCAACCATTTTGGCTCCCTCTTCTGCTTATATCCGTCGTTTTGATAGTACTTTGACCAACTTCCTCCATTGGCATCGTTGCTTGGGATACCCCTCTTTTCATGTTTTGCGTTCTATGTTTCCCGATTTAGTTAAACATTATGGTGTGGAACAACTTAATTGTGAGATGCGCGAATTTTCTAAGCCTACCCGAACATCTTATTTTCCAAGTGATAGTAATAGTAAAATTCCATTTTCTATTATTCATTTTGATGTTTGGGGTCCCTCTACCATTGATCGCAATGGTTTTCGCTGGTTTATAATTTTTATTGATAATTATACTCGCGTCACATGGGTTTATCTCCTCCACAATATGTCTAATGTTTTTCTTGCTTTAAGTCTTTTCGTGCTATGCTTCGTACTCAGTTTAATGCCTCTGTTAGGATCTTACGCAGTGATAATGGCACTGAATACCTTGACCATGCTTTTCAGTAGTACGTCTCTTCCTATGGCATTCTCTCCCTAATTTTTTGTGTTAGGACTTTAGAGCAGAATGGCATCCCTGAAAGGAAAAATCACCATCTCCTGGATGTTGCCCATGCCTTGATATTTACCACGTTTGTCCCAATACACTATTGGGGAGATGCTGTCCTAAACAGCCTACCTTAGTAATCGGCTTCCCTCTAGTGTTCTTAACGATAAGGCACCGTTGTCCTTTCTCCCTGATCTTGCCATTGCTACTTCCCTACCTCCCAAAGTTTTTGGCTATGTGTTCTTTGTTTACAACTCCTCCCTTACTTGTTCTAAGTTGGATCATCGTGCTTTTAAGTGTGTTTTCCTAAGATACTTGGCCTCTCAAAAGGGTTATAAATGCTATCACCCTCCATCTCGCCGTCTCTATATTACCATGGATGTCACTTTCCACGAGCAGGATCCCTATTTCACGCTTCCTTTTCTGGGGGAGAGTCTTGAGGAAGAGCAAGCGTGCCTTGTTTCTCCTATGGTTTTTGCTAATATTCCTGATATTTCTGACATCCCAGTTCAGGGGGAGTCTAACATTACATTTCAGGGGGAGCCTCCTAGTAACAATAATAATAAGAATGATTCCGTTCCTGCCCCCTTTGATGTAATAACCTATACTCGGAATAGATCCAAGCACAAGGAGACCATGAGAGACCAACCATTACCCATTGTGGGGCCCTCCCTAAATGCGACCTCTCCATCACGTAATTTTTCTCTTGCTATTGATATTTGATAACACTGATGATCTTCCCATTGCCTTAAGAAAAGGTGTTTGTTCTTGCACTCAACACCCTATTTCTCATTTTGAATCTTATGTGGGCTTTTCTCCTTCCCATTTTGCTTTTGTCTCTTCCTTATCTTCTGTGTCTGTTCCACAGGATTGGATGGAAGCCATTAAAGATCCAAAGTGGAAGGCGGCCATGGTAGAAGAGATGCAAATTTTGGACAAGAATGGCACATGGGAACTTGTTCCACGTCCCTAAGGGAAGAAATTAGTTGGGTGGAAGTGGGTGTTTACAATCAAGCAAAGGGCTGATGGTGCGGTTGGAAGTTACAAGACTCGTTTGATTGCCTAGGGCTTTATCTAGACCTACAGGATAGACTACCAAGAAACCTGTGCACCTGTGGCAAAGATGAACTCGGTTAGAGCTTTACTGTCATGTGTTGCTAACCTAGGATGGAACCTGCAACAACTAGACGTAAAAAATGCCTTATTGAATATTGACCTTGAAGAGGAGGTTTACATGGATTTGCTTCCTGGGTTTGATTTAACCTCCACAATTGGCAAAGTATGTAGGTTACAAAAATCCCTTTATGGACTCAAACAATCTCCTAGGGCCTGGTTTGGTCGATTCTTCATGGACATGAAGAAATTTGGGTACCATCAAAGCAAAGCTGATCATACTCTGTGAAGCGAAATGGATCCCAAATCACAGCCCTGATTGTATATGTGGATGACATAGTGATCAATTGGAATAGTGATACGTAGATCTCCCATCTCGTCGATTTGTTAGCTACTGAGTTTAAAACCAAGGGTCTTGGACCCCTACGATATTTTCTTGGAATCAAAGTTGCAAGATCTGACAAGGGGATTTTTATTTCTCAACGAAAATATGTCCTCGACCTCCTTAGTGAAATAAGTATGCTTGGTTGTAAGCCTGCTGACTCTCCTATTGAAGTTTAGCATCAACCATCAGTTATGCAATGCTGTGGGAGATAATGTTGACAGGGAACAATACCAGAGGCTTGTTGGTCGGTTGATTTATTTATCTCACACCAGACTTGATATTGCCTATGCCGTGGGCATTGTTGGCCGCTTCCTTCATGACCCTAGGACATCTCATTATGATTCTGTTTAGCGGATTTTGAGGTACTTGAAATGTGCCCCTTGGAAAGGTCGTCTTTTTTCCAACAATGGGAACCTGCGGCTTGAAGCTTTCACTGATGCTGATTGGGCTGGATTCATTGATGATAGAGGATTTACCTCTGGTTATTGTTCATTTCTTGGAGGTAATCTAATCACCGGGTTTTTTCTCCGCTGATGGAAGGATTACAGGGGCAGCAGCCATGTGGTGGGTTGTTCGGCTCGACTCCCGGTGACTCCTGACGTCCGCTCCCTCTGCCACCGGTCCGCTGCTCCTCCCGTCTCCGGTAACCTCCTTCGTGCTTTGGCGCCACGCCCATTCCGTGTTTTTATGGCTAGATTCGAAGGCGTGAATTTCCCTCCTGATTGATTATAGGATGCCCGCCATCCGCGAAGGAAGATCATCCCCCTCGAATTCTTGACAGGATGGCCGATGGCTCTAATTCCTTTGAAGCGGCGCAATTAGCGGTGAGAATGCTTTGGTTGGGAGTATCTGCAATGGAAGAGATTATCCCTCGCTTGGGGCTTATGACTATACTATGGCGGTGAAGGATTTGCTGGCTTCTTATCTTATTTTGGCGAGAAAGAAGCGTCTTACGGAAGAAACAACTCAGTCTAGCCCAATCTCAGCTTATCCGGTGTCCCATGTTCACGATCTGTCATGGCCCGATTTCGCTCACCCGTGTGCTTTCCCCTGGCTTGAAGAACTCGATCTGAGGCATGCGCGCGGTCCGCTAAACCGGCGGTCGCCGTCCCGTCGTCATCCCGGCCGTTTTCGACCCCCTTAATATTGCTAGCTAGTGTCGACCCTCTGGCCTTTGAGGACCCCCTGGTTTTGTCCCGGGTTCCTCCCAGATCTAAACCATCGCCTCTTGCTACCTTCTCCGGTTGTCCGGCGCTGGCATCCAATTCGCAATTACTTCCTTGATTAACCTTGGCCTTGGCTTCCTTTATCCCTCTTGGGGTTTCCTCTGTCGCTCTTTCGGACGTGGACTCTAGTCTTCTGTCCTTTGCCTATCTGCCGGACTGGCGCCGAGAGATCCTCGGCGGCGGCCACTCTGGCGGTGAAGTGGTGAATCTTGCTCCTCCGCTGCTGCCTGACCTCGGCCCGGCTCCCGTGATGCCTCCTCGGTTAGCTCGAAGCCCTTTTTCGGTCGGGACCCCCGAACACTGTTTACCTTTGGCGGTCTTCCTTTCCAAATGGCGCGAGCTATTTGGAGTTTACGGCTCGCTGCGAATGTTAATTCTTGGTGCCGCACTTGTCCTCGTGATTTTTGGCCCGTTCCATGCGCTCTGTGGTTTATGGCCCTTGGTGGTTTAGTCGGCTTGATGGACTCGATCCCCTCGATGTTTTCTCCTGATTATCTGATGAAATGATTCCTATTGAAAACGCTAGCTTCGTGAAAATACTTAGGATGAAGTCTTTGCTCTTTCCTGGCGATCTTGCAGGCCCCCCGCTCTTTGGTACCCTCATCTAAAGGGTGGATGATCCTAACAGAACGTGAAGCGGTTTTCCTCGACTCTTTCCTGAACCTTTGGGAAAAGAGGCTCTGGAGGCTTCTGCGAGTTTGGTCTTCGTATTGATCGGGGCCTAGGGGCGTCTCTGCGGGGGAGATCTATGCCCTCCAAGCTTTGTGATCAAGGCTCTTCTTGAATGGGGAGACTCCCGCTCGCGGATCGTGTGCGCGTATCTATCGAATGTAAAATAATGCGCTCTGTCCTTCGAAAAATCCCATTTCTCGAGTCCCCGGGAATTCCGTTCTAACCGGCCCGACCTCTCGGTTAACGGACTCCGGGGCGAGCCTTAAAATTGACGAAGCCCAAGAAGTTCGGGCATGAACTTCACGAAGTGCTAACTACTGCCGTGAAACCTACAGCCATTTGCTCGGGCTGCTGTGGCTAGCGAAGCTGACTACGTGCATACTGCCCCCTTTTCCATCACGGATGATCACAGTCACGAGACATTGAATCTCTACCTCTTGTAGACGATGATTCGCACCGAGATCTCTGGTCGTTCTTGAGGTGGAGCGAAGATCCGGACTCTAGCTTCGCTATATCGAACCCGAGTGGAGTAGTTTGACCCCCATCACGGAGTGCTTCTTTTAGCCCTCCTAAGTGCGATTTTGGCTATCAGCACTGGTCAAACGATCGTTCGAGGATGGCCCCGGGAAAGAATCGTACCATGCTCATTGGTTAGTGGATAGGTGACCATATGCGAATGCGTCCCGGGTGATAGTGATTTGTGAAGGCGGGGATTTGTTGCTTTTGCATCGCGGTGGTGTTGCAGCGGGGATGTTGTGGGTAGATTAGGTGACATCTTTGTGATCCAGGATCTGGAATAAGTTTGATGAGTGTCGCGATCAACTGTAGGGGACATGAGTGATACGTCTGAATCTGTCGGGCCGTCGGGCAGAAGAGAGCAAGATCATTCTTTGGAGAATCCATATTGGCGTTATAGCATGATTTTGCAACCGTTCAGCAGCATCATTGTTAATGGGGTTTTGGTGATAGCCAAAACTGGTGACTTAGGAGGGCTAAAAGAAGTAATCGGGTAGATGGGGTCAAATCCATCGACTCGGGTTCGGTATAGGTGAAGAAGAGTCCGGATCTTCGCCCAATTTTCAAGAACGAACAGAGATCCGTGTGAAATCATCGCTCATGCAGTAGAGATTCAATGTCTCGCATCGATCATCCGCGGATGGAAAAGGGGGCAAGCATATGCACGAAGCCGGCTTCATTAGCTTGCCAGGGCGTCCGAGCAAATGGCTAAGCTCGCTGGCAGCATAGCACTCGCGGAAGTTCTTGGCCTCGAACTCTTCCGCTTGAAGAATTTGTAAGGTCGCGTTGCCAAGCGTGATGTCCGATTTGAACCGGCGAGGCCGGCCGTGTTTAGAACGGAATTCGCTTCCGTCGACCTCGAGAAATGGGATTTCTTCGAAGGACATGAGCAAATTCTTATCTTTACATTTGATCTTGAGATACGAGGCGCCACACGATTCGTGAGCTTACGGGTAGTCTTCTCCCATTGCTTGAAGAAGAGCTGTTGATCACAAAGCTTTTGTAGGGCACTTAGGATCTCCTGGTAGAGACGTCCTATAGGGGCCTGATCAATACGAAGACCAAACTGCTGTAAAGCCTTTGTAGCCTCTTTTCCCAAAGGTTCGTGGAAAGAGTTGAGGAAAACCCGCTTCATGTTCATGTTAGATCATCCACCCTCTTAGGATGTAGAAGGTCCAAAGATGCGGGTGTAATGTTTGGCAAGATCTGCTTTGTGGAAAGAGCAGCACTTCATCTGGAAGTATTCTTCACGAGCTTTGATGCGGTTGTTTTCAATAGGGCCAATCATTTCATTGTATAATTGGGCGATGAAAACATCGATGGGGATCTGAGTCCATCAAGCCGATTTATAACTACCAAGGGCCATAAACCACTCTCGGTCGAGCGCCATGGGAACGGGCCAAAACTCGTGAGGACAAGATTGTCGTAGCACCAAAGCAATTAACATTTCGCAGCGAGCTGTGCATGAAACTCGGAAATACGCTCGTGCCATTTCGCGGAAAGGGAAGACCGCCAAAGGTAAAATGGGCATTGTTTGGGGGTCCCCGATCGCTAAAAGGGCTTCGAGCTCGAATCGGAGGAGTGCATCAGGGATGCCGGGCTCGAGGCCGCTGCTGTTGGCGCGGTGTATGCCGGAGCAAGATTCACTCTCACTATCACCAGCCAGGTAGATGATAGGCTCGGGCCGCCGAGGATCATCTCGGTGCCTTAGTCTCGATAGATGGGCAAAGGACTTCATGAAGACTAGGAGTCCACGTCCTAGTAAAGAAAGCGACAAGAGGAAACCCTAGAGAGGGATAAAGCAGGAATGTCCGGCGGGGCCAAGGTTAACTGGGTTAAGTAATTGCTAAGGGAATTTGGATGCGCAGCGCCGGGACAACCGTGAGGTGTAGTCAAGAGGCGATGGTTTAGATCCGGGAGGAACCTGTGGGACAAAACCAGGGGTCCTCAAGATTGCTCGGTAAAGGTTGGAAGCCGGGTTGCACCATAAGCTTAGCAATATTAATAGGGAAGGTTGGAAAACGGGCCGATGATGACAGTACATGAAGCCACGAGACCGCTGGTTTAGCGGACTCGCTTTGTGTGCAGCCAGATGCCTTTGCCGATCTCGAGTTCTTTCAACATAGTCGTAGGGAAAGCTATGTGGTGTCCGATAGTCATGAAAAATCGGGCCGCATGGCAGTCAGGAACATGCTCGGACTAGCAGCGGATAAGCTCGAAGCTCGGGGCTGGACGGAGCTGTTCTTCCGTAAGACGCTTTTCCTTTTCGCCGTAAATAAGATAAGAAGCTTAAATCCTTCACCGCCATAGCTATAGTCATAAGCTCCTCAAAGCGGAGGGATTCAACCGCGATTTTGGTAACGGATGTCGCCTTCTGCTCCGACGAGAGCAAGCGATGATGTTCCCGATATGAGAGAAGCTGGGTGAGATATCGATTTCAACCAAAGCATTCTCACCGCCAATTAAGTCGTGCTTCAACAGTCAAGAATTATGAGCCATCAGGCCATTGTTGTCAAGAACATTGAGGGGGGATGATCTTCCATTTGTGATGGCGGCGATCGATCCTCATAATCAACTGTAGGAGGGAAATTTCTCGGCCGATGCCTTCGAACCGGTAGCCATAAAACATGGAATGGGGCGTTGCCGCCGCTAAAGTACGAGCGGAGGTTCTACCGGGTGGAGATGGAGGAGCGGGTGGCAGATCTGGCTTGCAGTAGGGAGTGGACGGTTGGGGAGTCACCGGGGAGTCAGGAGCCGAACAACAACCCACTGAACAGGGTTTGCTGTTGCCATACTCAACGATGAACTGATAACGTCTACGATCTTCACCAAGAGGGCCAACGTTAGGGCAACCTGCCTGATAACGAAGCCAAAGAGAGTCCAGGCCGCGCTTCTTCGCTTTAGGTTTCGGAGGCGGCGTAGGAGGAGGAGAGTCATCAAGATCATCAGCCTGATCAAGCCAGTCATTCGAGGATGAAACTGGAAGAATCATACCCATATCAGTTGGACGTGGATAGGTGACCATGGTACGTCCGTCGCAGTATAGAGGTAGAGTATCCTGGTATGGCTCAAGGCAATTGTGAGTTAATATGGCTTAAAGGATTATTGGGAGGTCTGGGTGTTACTACTGAAGCTCCTATGTGCCTCTACAGTGGGAACAAGGCTGCCATCAGTATTCCCCATAATCCAGTTCAGCATGACAGGACTAAACTCATCGAGATTGATTGCTACCTCATTAAAGAGCTGTTGGAGTAAGGCCTTATTTGTGTCCCATTTGTTAGTTCTTCTAATTAGCTAGCTGATGTGTTCACCAAGGGATTAAACTGTAAAGTGTTTCATCCATTGGTCTCCAAGTTGGGCATGTATGATGTATTTGCAGCAACTTGAGGGGGAGTGTTGAGAACCGTGGGATCAGTATTTCATCTCTTTATATTAGGGTTTTATAATATTTCTCTTTTTGCCCTCTTAGGGTTGTAATCTCATTATAAATAAGAGGACCTCTGTCATTAATGACAAGTCAAATCATTCTCCCACCTCTGATTCCGAACTGTAACCATAGCGGCTCAGTGGCAATAGTAGCTACAGCTATGTACTCAGCCTCTGTTGAAGAGCGAGAGAGAGTCTTCTGCTTTCGAGAACACCAAGAAACTAAGTGTTTACTAAGAAAAATACTATAACCAGTAGTCGATTCTCTATCAATAGGGCAACCTGCCCAATCAATGTCAGAGTAGATTGTAAGAGATAGCGAGGATGGAGAGCCAAAACGATCAAACAAAATACCATCAGTAAGAGTGTGCTTGAGGTATCATAAGATACGTTTAGCAGCTGTCCAATGCAGATCAGTTGGACAATGCATAAATTGAGCTGCCTTTTTCACAACAAATCCAATGTCTGGGCGAGTCATGTTAAAAATACTGAAGTGCTCCAACGACCCAACGATATTCAGTTCCCTCACTAAGAGGAACACCACATTTAGCCAATAGAGAAGATGAAGAGCTTACTGGTGTTGTGAATAGGTTTTGCACCAGCCATAATGGTGCTTTGTAAGAGGTCAGAGATATATTTCCGTTGGCTAAAAAACAAACCAGAAGATGTACGCAAGACCTTAAGACCCAGAAAATATTGGTGATCACTAAGATCCTTCAAGGAAAACCATTTAGGTAAGATGTTTATTAGAGCTCGAATTAAATCATTTGAGTTCCTTGTAGCTACTAAATCATCAACATAAATGAGGAAGTACAGTAGGATCTAGTTCAAGAACTCGGTGAGACCTCACTTAAAACTCGGTTTTTTCATTTACCGAGTCGAGATGGTAGGCCAAATGCAAAAGTGCACGAACTCGGTCGAGATCTCAGTTCGACCGAGATTTGACCAAATCAATGTTTAAAAGGGGCAGATCTCGACCGATCTGAGATCTCGCCAGAAACTCAACTGTCCCGGTGAACTCGACAAGGAAAGGGGCTGGTGAGGTGATTTTTGAGCTTTTGCTACCTTGTTTCGATGGAAAACTTGCCGGAGACGTCAATTAGCATCCAATTTGCATCAAACTTGCAAGATTTGTTACAGGAGACAACAATGAGCCTATTCTTGGGGTGTCAAGGCAAGAAGATGGAGGAGTTGACGATAATTTCGCCTTAATTTCAAAAGAAATGGAATCCTAAATCTGCTGATAAGACCTAGAGTTGGAGGTCCATTTCTTGATATTATGCTCCATCCAAATATGGTTAAGAGTTGCACAAAAAGCAAGCTTTCCAACCGTGTCACAGATAGAGGAACTGGCAAAGGTCATGTCGATCCAAATCCTTTCGCGGGAGAAGGGAAGGATTCTTCTAGGGGTAGGCCAGCATTTGGTCAGATACCTTTCCAAATTGCTGCTGCAGTAGGACACTCAAAGAAGAAATGATCAGTGTCTTCTACATTGTTCCAACAGAGGCAGCAAGAGGGCGAAACAAGAATCTGGCGGTGATGAAGAAAGGCCTGAGTTGGAAGACAATTGGAGAAAATCCTCCAAGCAGTGGAGCAGTGCCAAGGGATGTGATGCTTGAACCAAAGAAGCTTTCTTCAAGGGACCAATTGACCCTTCAGACGAATAAGATCTCAAGCTGATTTAGAGGAGAAGGAACTGGAATTGCTTCCTAGCCAAGAAACACAGTCACCTCTACCCATATGCCTGCTAGAAATGGAGCGAAGCTCGTTCCAGATGAGATTAAGCTCCGGAGAGGACCAGCCAGTCTGATCTAAGATGTCAGCTACCAAGGAGAGCATGTGAAGACGAGAAGCTTAAATGATTTGCGAGGTTATCGGGTGGATGAGGATCCCCCTTGGGTGCCAGTGGGCCAGCCAAAGATAGGAAGTGAGACCATCACCAATCTCAGAGTGAATTTTGTGAAGAACTAGATGGCGGGAGTCTAAGATCTTGCGCTAGACCCAAGAAGAATCAGAGGAAGCTGAAGCCGTCCAGATGGAGTCCTGACAAAGGAGGCCTGAGTAAATCCAGTCAACCCAGATGCTTTTCTATTTAGAGACAATCTTCCAAATGAGCTTGATGATTCTAGCAGAATTCACTTCTTTGATTCTTCTAATTACCAAACCACCTTCCTTCTTAGGGAGACATATAGCTGCCCAGCTAAGAGGGTGAAGGAACCTTGAAGAATCATTACCCTTCCAGAGAAAGGAAGCCAAAAGAGTTTCCAAATGGGCCCTTATTTTATTAAGAATAAGTTTAGGGTTTAGTTATATACATGTTGGGCCTTTGATCCCATGAGTCTATGTAATAGGCCACTTTTATGGGCCTAAAATATGGATAATAAGGTTACATACGGGATTAGTTAGTAGATTTATTTTTATTTGGTTAGTGGTAATGTGATCACTTAAGTGACCGTGTGACTTGGTTAAGTGGTCATGTGACTATTTAATTGTTATTTAAGTTGGGCTAGATAAGGAATCCATAAGTCCAACCATGTTTTGAGTCTATTTCCTTTGTTATTTCACTTTCCTAGTCAGTTTAAGTTACCTAATAGGTTAAGGATTGGGTTAGGCCTTTCTTTTTAGTGTAGGAGTTTATTTTGGAGTCTTTTATATAAGCCTTATAAGGTTGTAAGGGGGCCAAGTATTGAACACGAATTTTGATTATTGAAAAGCTTTTTGTTGTTCTTCTCCATTGAAGATTTTTGTCTGATAGACTCCCTAATGCAGATCCTAGCCTCCATGAATTGAAGAAGCCACCCTAAGCCTAGGGTTTTAGTAGGAGCCTTAGCTTAATTTATTTTAGTTCTATACTTAATTTTTATTTTGTGTTTATAATTGAACTGGTTTAAATTGGTTGCATCCAATTGGTTCAATTGGTGTAATTTAAGTGAAATGATCCTATTAGCTAAGAGGTTCTTATATCCTATTGGCTAGTAAAGAATCTTCTTTTATTTTAAGTAGTTTAAGTTGTTTTTAAGTCATTAGGACTCTATTTTGAGTCTATTTCAGTTTCCTAGTCAGTTTAAGTTAGCTAATAGGTTAAGGATTGGGTTAGGCCATTCCTTTTTGGTGTCTAAGTCTATTTTTGAGTCTTCTATATAAGTTTGTAAGGGAGGCTAGCATTGTATACGAATTTGATTAATAAAAATTAGCTTTATGCTTGTTGCCATTGCTGCTGCTTCTCTCTTCAGAGCATGGTTCAAAATCTCGCGCGGTTAATTTCGTATATCTCGAGCTTACCGAGATGCGAAATCAGGTCGAAATGAAAAAATACCATATTTCGTCGATATCTCGTGAGATATCGTGAGATATCGACGATATCTCGATATCTCGTGAGATATCGACGAAATATGGTATTTTGGCTTAAAGTGTCACGTGAAGGGGGGCTTTAATACAATATTTCGCAGATTTCGGTCCATATTTCGACCGAGAGCTGCATTTGCTAAGGAATTTCAGTCTTTTGCCTATTCTTCCACTCTTCCAAGCTCTCATCCAACACTCTAGCCATTGTTCAAGCACATTGTTGTCGGATTTTCGCCGGTAAACTCATCTGAGGGTCATTTAAGCTCATCATCCAAGCCTTTTCCACTATTTAAGGTAAATTCTATTCCTCTAAAACTATTTTTTTGAAAAGACTATGTACAAATTTTGTTGGATGGTGATGATATTAATATATGTTAGACACCGGAGGTCGATCTATAGCCTCACGGTGTCGAAATTTTTTTTTTTTAATTTTCTAGTTTTAAAAATTCATTTTCCTATAATTAAAATAGAAAATAATTAGGGGTAATATGACTTAGATGGTAATGAATTAAATATATGTTAGACACCAATGGCCGATCTACGGCTTCACGGTGTCGGATTTATTTTTCTGCTCTTAAATAATTATTTTAATTTTCGCACATACCACTCCATTGGCATCGGATTATGGTGCATCACAACCTTACGGTGGATATGGATATGAATCATCATCATATGGGCAGTTTAGTGGGGTAGGGGACTATGACTACCAGTCCTAGTCCCAGGGACATACTGGATCATCTTTTGTAGATAACATCTTTGCATACCCTAGTGGACCTAGCTACCAACCTCACCAGCCATACATGCAGCCAATGCCATCGCCTCTTGCGCCGGCGCCAACATCATATCACAGTGGATCATCTTCTTCACGGACTGGATCGATTGGTAACCCTAGTTTATATCCTAGGATAGGTTACCTACAGTATGTTGATGATTCCATTTACGTGACACTTGTGGATGACTACACTCGTTTCTTCTCCGATTCTATACCGTGGTCCACATATGTCCTTGAAGCGAGAGGAGAGCAATGGACGTCGATTCGGCGAGGCATGAGTGGGATTGATCCGGGGAGGCACAAAGAACTACTATTAGCGGTTTAGCACTTGTAATTTGTAACTTAAGTTGTGATTTCATTGATCATGAACTTGTGAGTTGTGACTTGCGAGTTGCGAGTCTTGTGACTTACTAACTTTGACACTTAGTGTATTACCTTTAAGGCTTCAAGCGAGTTATTGAATATTATGGAGTTTATGAGAATCATGGCACTCATCAATGTGTATTGGCTTTAATTTGATATGTGATGAAGTTAAATACTATTATTAAATGTTAACTGCCTAATCTATGTGTATTTAATTATTTATACATTAGGGTCGGCGACCGTATGTCAATCAAGGATGCAAGCCCAAAACACCAATTTGAATTCACATTTTTACAATTTTATGGTTTAAATGTGTTTATTAAGCTCAAATAAGGCTATCCATGAAGTTTCAGGCCTAGATATGGCCAAATACCCCCCGAGATGGACCCCCGAAATATTGCAAAAAAAATGCAATATTTCGGTCATATTTCGCGATATCTCGGATATATCGGATATCTCGGTAGGCCCGAGATACCGATATATTGCGAGATATAGTACTATGCTTCAGAGACTGTCTTGTGTGTCATATCAAGACCCCTTGTGAGTCATATCAAGGGTTAGGGCTGGTGGACTCCGGCGACTCCTTGGATCTTGTAGATCGGGAGGTCCTTCTTCTTCAATCAAGTTTCTCCGAGCTGCCATTGAAGAACCTGCAATTCAGTAAGTTAATTTACTGTTTTTATTATTTCCCCTCTTCCTCCTAACCTTCCTTTACCTTCCCTTAGATCTAATCCACACCCCCTCCTTCCATCACACCATAAACTCCATTAAACCTGCAACTCCTTCCTCAAGTAGGACTCCCTTATAGTTCCAGATTTAACCTGCACCCTTAAACCATACTTCCAGCCCTCATTCCCTACATTACTTCGCACACTCGACCTTAACCCTAGCCTTTAGTATTCACTCTAACCCCTCCATTCCCCCATTCCCCCATTCCATTAAACCCTAAACCTGCAACTCAATTCTGCCCCCTACAGCAGAATTTGAAAACCTATCCAAACCCTAACCTCTTTACATCATTAGGATCCCCTAAACCTGCATATTAAAACCCTATAAGTCCCTTTCCTAAAATCCGCCTCTAAACCCTAGATCTCACAAACAGTCCATTTTTCACAAGGCCTCTAACCCGAAACCCTAGATTTCCAACCTTATCCAAATCCATCCAAACCTACACCAATAGACTCCTAAAAACCTGCACATCTTTACCAAATAAAACTCTAGCTCGAAACCCTAACCCTAACCCTAAATTTTGACCTAATTAGCCAAATCTGTCCCATTCGGTCAATCCTATTACTTACCCTATTCCCCTGGTTCCTAGTGGGACTTGTCCTACCTAGGACTACATTAAATTGGTATCAGAGCCATGGAAGAACATGGCAACCCTGCTGTGGACCCCACACAACCACCCCCACCCGATTCCCTTGCTGTAATCATGACTATGCTGCAAAAGATTTCCACGGACCAGCAAGCACTTGGTAATCGAATGACAACAATAGAACAAAGGCAAGCTGTGCCTCTTGTAAGCAACCCTCTATATGTAGAGGAAGACAGATTCCAAGTTCATTCTGAAGTACATAGAACTCTGGGAAGGGATGAATATCATAGAGGTCATCCCAGACGTCACAGGGACCACAAAGACCATTCTAGACATGACAGAGATTACAGAGATCGACGTAGGTATGACATAGATGACTACAGAGAAGATAGGGACAGAACTACTGAAGCACCTCGAAGACCTAACTTTGAGGAATACTTGAGGTCCTACTTCACTAGAGATGAAGCTACTAACAGGAGGCTTGATACACAGAAGGTCAAACTAGAGTTGAAAGAGTATGATGGGCATGGTGATCCACAGAAATTCTATGATTGGCTTGCTGCCCTAGATGATTATTTTGACTGGTATGACTTGCCTGAAGATCGAAAGATGAGATTGGCACGTACTAAACTAATTGGCTCTGCTCGAGAATGGTGGCGAAAGACAGAGAGAGACTTGGAACGCATAGGTGATGCACTTACTAATTGGGAGGACATGAAGTATGACTTGAAGGAGAAATATTTGCCTAGACATTACAGAGCTCAGATGCAAGATCAACTCAATTCCCTTCGGCAAGGGACTATGACTGTATCCCAGTATATGCAGAAATTCGATTCTCTTTCCTCTCGTACTGATACCAGAGAGAGTGCTACTCAGATGTTATCTCGATTTCGGCTGGGATTGAGATCGGATATTGTTAGGGCTATTGGAGTTGTTGATGTTCTGGACATCAAGGACTGTTTCGAGAAGGCATTGAAGGCTGAAGAATTATTGGCTGGAAATAGAAGATTTGACTCGTCCACTGAGGGTACTATCAAGACTTTTTCAGCATTCAAGTCTACTACCAATGGTCACAATCGAGTTAGAAACTCTGCTGCTGGTCCTACTCGATCAGGCTACTCTGTTGGTAGTTCTTCCCGCCCTACAGGCCCTCCACGTGCTGATCATAAAGGTAAAGCTTCCATGGACAGCAATGAACCCTACAAGTGTTTCCACTGCAACGAGCCTGGACACTATGCCAATGAATGCCCACAAAAGCATAGACCAGTTAATGTGGCTGCCAAGGCAGAGGAAACCCCTGAAAGGCACGATGAGCAAGGTGTATATGCACTATCCCCTGATAGTGATGAAGACTACGAATGTTACCTAGAAGATATGGATGGTGGTGCTCAAGGTGTCCATACGATTGCTCCAGTTCTCATGGATGGTGTGGTTGATTGTGACGAGGTAATTGGGAACATTTCACAGGGAGACAATGACAAGCAAGTTGCTGTATTTGAAGAGGTGGGGCTGAATGAGAAAGTTATCAATATTGAAGACCCTATGGCGGTTGAACACATTGACTTTATGATGCCCCCTTGGTTCTTCGAAGAGAAGGCCCCACGACTTAAAGACCATATTCCCACTGTTCTACCCTCAATAGAATTCTGCCAGGGAAGTGTTGAAGCTGCTGCCCACATGTTGCTTTCCCCTCCTCATCACAAGGTTCGTGGACGAGTTTCTTCACACAAGCATGGTACTTGGACTCCCACTCATGATGTCAATAAGCTCAGCCCCAAGTTGCCAGAGTGTTGCATGGATTTCACCCATTCATCGGAGATGAATGTTTCTAAGTCGGGGAGAGTTGATGCAGATCCTAGTCTCCTCAAATTGAAGAAGCCACCCTAAGCCTAGGGTTTTAGTAGGAGCCTTAGCTTAGTTTATTTTAGTTCTATACTTAATTTTTATTTTGTGTTTTTAATTGAACCGGTTTAAATTGGTTGCATCCAATTGGTTCAATTGGTCTAATTTAAGTGAAGTGATCCTATTGGCTAATAGGGAATCTTCTTTTATTTTAAGTAGTTTAAGTTGTTTTTAAGTCATTAGGACTCTATTTTGAGTCTATTTCAGTTTCCTAGTCAGTTTAAGTTAGCTAATAGGTTAAAGATTGGGTTAGGCCATTCCTTTTTAGTGTCTAAGTCTATTTTTGAGTCTTCTATATAAGTTTGTAAGGGAGGCTAGCATTGTATACGAATTTGATTAATAAAAATTAGCTTTATGCTTGCTGCCATTGCTGCTGCTTCTCTCTTCAGAGACTGTCTTGTGTGTCATATCAAGACCCCTTGTGAGTCATATCAAGGGTTAGGGCTGGTGGACTCCGGCGACTCCTTGCATCTTGTAGATCGGGAGGTCCTTCTTCTTCAATCAAGTTTCTCCAAGCTGCCATTGAAGAACCTGTAATTCAGTAAGTTAATATATTGTTTTTATTATTTCCCCTCTTCCTCCTAACCTTCCTTTACCTTCCCTTAGATCTAATCCACACCCCCTCCTTCCATCAAACCATAAAGTCCATTAAACCTGCAACTCCTTCCTTAACTAGGACTCCCTTATAGTTCCAGATTTAACCTTCACCCTTAAACCCTACTTCCAGCCCTCATTCCCTGCCTTGCTTCCCACACTCGACCTTAACCCTAGCCTTTAGTATTCACTCTAACCCCTCCATTCCCCCACTCCATTAAACCCTAAACCTGCAACTCAATTCTGCTCCCTACAGCAGAATTTGAAAACCTATCCAAACCCTAACCTCTTTACATCATTAGGATCCCCTAAACTTGCATATTAAAACCCTATAAGCCCCTTTCCTAAAATCCGCCCCTAAACCCTAGATCTCACAAACAGTCCATTTTCACAAGGCCTCTAACCCGAAACCCTAGATTTCCAACCTTATCCAAATCCATCCAAACCTACACCAATAGACTCCTAAAAAGCTGCACATCTTTATTAAATAAAACTCTAGCTCGAAAACCTAACCCTAACCCTAAATTTTGACCTAATTAGCCAAATCTGTCCCATTCGGCCAATCCTATTACTTACCCTATTCCCCTGGTTCCTAGTGGGACTTGTCCTACCTAGGACTATTTTACTCCCCTACTTCAACTTGACTTAACCCATACATCGAATCCTAACCCTAACCAAACCCTAACCCTAATTCACCAAAAAATCTATTTTTGATCTAGCCGATTCACCTGTTCATGACAGATCCTGGTTTATTGGCCCCTAATTGGTCTTCTACCAATCTAGGACTACATTACCTCCTTGATCGCCTATTGTCCCTCATACCCCCCTTCTTGTTTACCATCGGCGCGGTTTTAGCTCCCCTCCTTTCCTAAGAAGCGGCCTTACATAGCCTATTCTTTGTCCAACCTCGAGAAGGTTATGCCTCTGAGGATGGATATAAGAGGTCATGCCCTCTGTTGTGGCACTTCGGATTCTTATACTCCTGGATAGCGCGCTTTTATTGAGAATTGAGATTGGGTTTGGTTGGCTTGTTGTGGCCCGGGTTTTTTTCCCTTTTACTGTATTATAATTGATTTGGGCTCTCCCCCCTCTTTTTGCAGGCCTTTGCCTTCTCTTTTGTTGGCTGGGGCTTTCTTTTGGTTTGTGTTGTGCGCCCTTTTTTTCTCCGTTGATAATGATTTTTTTATTCATCCAAAAAAAAAAAAAAATCTTTACATTTATTTTTTGATTTTTCTGGCTAAGTTCAGAAGAAAAATTGTATTACCTGCCATTATGCAGATTTTTAACACTTTTGGAATGTCAGTCCATTTATTTAGGCTTATTCTGTGTTGCTGCCTCTTGCACCATTGTATAAGCATGCATTTGATAAACAGCCATGTTGCAGCAGGTCAGTACCAACCTAAGACATAATTTTGATGCTGACAGGTTTATTGTACTAGGCAATTCTATGAAAATTTAGTCCCAAGTTGTACCATATATGATATTGAATGTCCAGATCTTTCGTTCCGCAAGTTCACCGATGATGGTCAGTACCTCATAAGTTTCAGCAGGAATCATCAAGATCTGATTGTCTATCGACCAACATGGTTGTCGTTTTCATGCAACGAAGAAGATTGTGATTCTTGTGATCTACCCTCAAAAGCAAAGAGATTTGAGAGCTTCTTCACTCAATTGTACTGTGTGTCACTCGCATCTAGTAATGAGCTTATCTGCAAAGACTTCTTTCTGTATGTGGAGAGTAATAAGTTTGGATTGTTTGCAACTTCCACTGCACAAGTTCATGATGCACCTGCTATTGGAGGAGCTATTCAGGGAATTCCATCTATAGAAAAGATAACTTTTCACCTTGTGAGGTTTGTTTTGGTAGATGATTCCATCAGTAATTTTTCAGATATCCTTTAAATTGTATTTTAGCCTGTTCATGATAGGGTACTTTTTTTTTTTCCTGATATCCTTTGTAATAATTAGAATGGAAGATGGGGTCATACTGGATGAGAAGGTATTCTGCAATGATTTTGTGAATTTGGCCCATAGCATGGGCGTTTTCTTATATGATGATCTACTGGCTATTGTGTCCCTTCGGTATCAAACTGTACATATTCTCCAAATCCGGGATTCCGGGAACTTTGTAGATGTGCGAGCTATTGGGACATTTTGCCGAGAAGATGATGAACTTTTTCTTAATTCCCATGCTCAGGCAAGTAAATCACTTGGTGATATATTTTCAATAGCTTGATAGAGTGTGCTCAATCTCAAAATACATTGCTCTAACCTGAATGGTCAAATTCATTGTTTTTCCTCTCCCCCCTGACTCTGTCCTCATTTATATCATGGATTTATGATCTCATTGCCTAGCTGTGATACTGTTTATAAGTGAGGTTGAGTGTTTTTCTCAGGCCAGTGAGAGCACCCTTTTTTTAAAAAAAATCTTAGATCTACCATAAATGCATTGGGAGGAGCATCCTTATGGCTTCCCTTGGGGCACATGAGAGAAAACGATGCAAGGATTTTTCAATACTTATACCCGGCGAATGTAAGAGACTCAGGATCAGCCTGAAACGCGTGGTTGCTCCTCCCATCTTGTTAGAGAGTAGATTCTTTTTCATCATTGAGCACCCTTTGGGCTTAGCATCCTTTGTGAGATGTACTCTCGTAGTCCTATATGTAGTATTGGGGGTTTGTATAGTCCACTATATATCCCTTATTTAAAAAATAAATCCCATGTTCAGTTGAGTAGGCGATTCTAAAACTGTGATCCCATATCTTTCTTGCAAAGGAAGTCGCAACAACTTGTATTTTCTGGATAATAAAGAAAACAGCAATTGAGAACCTGATCAAAACCTAGAAGTCTCTGTTCGATTGTTACACATTTCAGGCACTTAAAAGTATACCTTTGTACCTTACCAAGAGTTAAACCTCACCATGATTGGGCAGCTGGAAACCTAGACGTGGCTAATCAACAATGTTATTCTTTTGAATCCTGTGTTCCTGGGCAAAACTTTTTGATTGATTCTTTGATGCAGTTCGGTCCTGAGAGAAGAGGCAAAACAGGGCCTGCTTATGGCTGCTTATTTGAGATCTTCAAGAAGATACTGATGTCTATCAGCCTACTTTCTTAGCATATGTGATCCCAAGTTTGGTGGAGGATCCTGTTAGTAGATTTTTATTTTAGTTGTTTATTTCAAAGTTAGTAGTTCCTTTGTTAGTGAGCAAGTATGCTACTTAGTAGTTGTTATTTTGGGACTTTCTATTTTGTAGAGAGTTCTTATACTCTATTATTTCTTAGTTGTTTAGGACTATATATTTTAGGAAGTTACTAAATTTTAATTGTTGCTTAATAGTGAAGGATCTCTCACTATATTAGAGAGTTTTCTATTTGGTTGTAATGATCACAGCTTATAAATAAAGTGGGAACAGCTGTCTCCCACGATTTGGTTGTTAGTCAATCAAGTTCTTTACTTCTTGTGAGTGTGTGCACTGTGGTGAATTGGTGATTTCAGTTGCAGCCACGGTGGTGAAGCCCAGCCATATCTTCTTCTTTTCTTTTTCTTCCATTACTGTTTCGCAGGCGTTCCAGCTGCTTCTCTCTCTCTCTCTCTCTCTCTCTCTCTATCTTGGACTCTTATTGTGTGATTTCTAAACCTCTTTTGTGTCTTAATGATCCCTTTTTGTTACTCTCATAATCTCCTCCGTCTCTTATAAATTTTATCTGCTGTTTCAGGTCGGTGATAGGAGTAATTGTCAAGTTCACCGTCTGTTTTCACAGTATCTAACCATCAGATTGGGCTGAGTTTTGATTATGTTAATCGCTTTCCCTTCTACTCTACTTGACCCAAACTTGGTGTCCGTCGGACTGATAGATTGAAAGTTATGTTAGTTCTCTTTACTTTCTATTTTCTGTCCATAAGCGTTTCTCCTAATTTAACCATCATTTTGGTCTAATATTTTAATCACATAATTACCTCATTAAAACTTCTATTAGTCTAATATTTAAAAAAAAAAAAAAAAAAAAACTTCTCTTAGTCTATTATATGTTAATTTCAGCCCCATTAGATTTATGGTTTGTTAGTTCTAATCCTTTCAGTTTCTGCCCTATTTCTCAGTCTTAAGGTTCACTGCGATTCTGGTTTTTAGTTGGCTTCTAGTGTTTTAATTTCCTTTTCTGCTTGATAAACTTCATCAATTAGTGTCAGAGCTATGGCCGACAGTGATCCACAACCCTCTTAGTCACTTAGTGCTGATGAAAAATTGGATCACCTTATAGAGATGATGACACAACTCACTCAACGTGTCAATCACATAGAGCCACAGCCTTTACAATCACCTAACACTTATGACAAGTTGAACTACATACTGGAGAGACTGAGGCAACTGGATACTTGATTGACTCGAATTCAGCAAAAGTTGGGGCATACCAGAGTTACCCTTTGCTTTATATATTGATCTTAACTTTACACCTCCACAGGAAGAGAGGAGAGCACCAATCAAAGAATAGGAGCCTGAAGTCGAGGTTAAAGTTGCATAGATTCCAGCAACCGGTGACGACAAGGAAGAGACGGTGCTTGATGTTACTACTGTAGAGGCTTACATTGAAGTGGTTGAAGTAAATGAGGTTAAGACAACGGACAGTGTGGTTGTGAGTAAGGAATCCAGCACTATAGTTGAAGTGGAGGTTAATGAAACAGTTCCGAAGACTCCTACAGATGCACCCTTCGCAGCTGCTATTGATCATTTGATCCTGAGATGGAGAACATATAATTTGTGATTCCACCCAAGTTCCTTGAGGAGAAAGGGCCAGGTCTTGAGGACCTCATCCCTAGCTATCGTGAATTGTCAGAGTGCTTGTACGGGCTGAAGTTGGACGTGCACCATACCAAGCTTATCCCTTGACTTACTAAAGCTTGAGGATGAGTTTTTTCAAAGCCAGGAAGAGCTGATGTAGTTCAGTTCTGAGAGAAGAGGCAAAACAGGGCCTGTGTATGGTTGCTTATTTGAGGTCTTCAAGAAGAGACTGATGTTGATCGACCTACATTCTTAGCATATGTGGGCCCAACTTTGGTGGAGGATCCTGTAGGAAGATCTTTGTTTGCTACTGCAATATTCTGTGGAGTCTAAAATAGCAAGTTCTATTTTGTTTAGTAGTTGTTTATTTCAAATTTACTGTTCCTTTGTTTGTAAGCAAGTAGGCTTACTTATTAGTTGTTATTTTGAGACTTTCTATTTTGTAGAGAGTTCCTAAACTGTATTGTTTCTTTGTTGTGTAGGACTCTTTATTTTAGGGAGTTGCTAGATTCTCACTGTTGCTTAGTAGTAAAAGATCTCTTACTATATTGGAGAGTTTCAATTTAGTTGTAATGATTATTGCTTATAAATGAAGAGGGTACAGCATCCTCCCACAATTTGGTTGTTTAATCAATTAAACTCTTGTTGAGTATGCGAACTGTGGTGATTCAGTTGCAGCCAAGGTGGTGAAGCCTAACCGCAGGCTTTGGTGGTGAAGCCAAGCCATATCTGTTGTAGAATGGGTTCAAGGGTATTTTTGTCCTAGGTGTATTTTTGTCGTTGTACGTATTCTAGAATGTTCTCTCGTCTATTATAAATCAAGAGGGGCTGTGATCGTGAAGTCACAAGCCATTATTCTCAATTTTCCACGTGGTAATAGGGCGGAGATCCACTTTGGGATCCGAACCCTAATGGTTCTCGTCTCAAAATTCTAGGCTCTCTCCTTCATCTCTTTCTCTTTCTCCTTCTCGGGTTTTGTGCCGCAAGCACCAATCATCTCTCTCTCTCCGCCCCTTCTCTTCTCGGTTTTAGCCACCACCACCACCACCGCCACCTCCAACAACCACAGCCTCATCTACCTAAACCTTTCACTGCCACCACCACCACCTACAACAACCACCGGCTTCGCCTCCCACATCTTCTAGCGGCTCCACCGCTCTCGCATCTCTCTCGGTTTCACCCTAGGTGGTGAGCTTTTTTCTCCCACCAAGGGGATTTTTTTATCATTCCATGGTCTGATTTTCTTTTGACCCTAGGAGTTTGCTGTTCTCTTTCGGATCCATGCCATGTTGATGTATTGGTAATTTTTCTCTAACCAGCAACCATGGGTGATTCCGAGATCTCCTCAACATCTACCGGACAGGAAGGAGTTAATCAACACGGTCTTCTTCCATTCCCTACTAGCTCCATTAAATAAAATGGGATCAATTATTTGATGTGGGCGAGATCTTGCTACCTTGCCGTTGGTGCTCATGGTCTTTTTGGCTAGCTTACCGACACTGCTGTTATGCCTCTGCTGCTTGTCCTGCCCAAGACAAATGGATGACGTCTAATTTTCTTGTGATGTCGTATCTCATCAACTCCATGGATTCTAGTGCTACCATAGCTGGGGCTATTTACTTCTTGGCACTGCTGCCAAAATTTGGAAGACAGCCAAAGACACATATTCCAAGGTTGGTAATGCTGCCTAGTGTGATTCAACTCTGCGTAGCATGTGGCAACAGTTAGATTTTTATGAGACCTTTTTTACTATATGTGATACTGATGCTACTACATTTAAAAAATGGGAAGATGGTCTATGTGTTTTCAATTTGGACTGCCTCAGCCTTATCGGATGCTTCTTTGGTCTGGCGTAAAATTCTTGCTAACCGCCACCTGGTGCTTCAGGTCATTCGCTCCAAGACTGGTGATGGTCTCTCTTCCTACCTTTGGTTGGACCACTGGCACCCAATAGGAATTCTTCTCCCCTTGATCACTCCGAGAACCATTTATGCTTCAAGTTTCCACAGACTCTCCTTGGTGGCTGACATCCTTGATCAAGCTAGCTGGGCTCCCTCCTCCTTTTCTGCTTCCTCCTTTAACCTTATTTGGAATGAGCTTCAATCCATTCCAAGAAGGCCTGTGGTAAGAGGTGATTGTGTTACTTGGTCGTCAAACAACTCAAGCTGCTTGGAATCTCATTCGTTTGGAAGACCCATTGGTTTCTTGGCGTAATCTTCTATGGTTCAAGCGTCACATTCCTCATCGTTGCTTCACGGCCTGGAGGGTCTTCACCAATTGTCTTCCTACTCAGGCCTTTCTCCGCTGCCGGCAGATCTTAGTCTCCTCTGCTTGCTGCGTTTGTTGGAACAATGCTGAAAACTTGAATCACCTTTTCTTTGATTGCCCTATTGCCGCTGCCATTTGGAAAGGCATTTTGAGAAAATGCTGGCCTGCCCGCAGAAGAATTCTCCCTTTCTCTAGAGAGTGGATCTGGATTGATACGACCTATGCTGGTTCCTCTATTTGCGATTTGGTTAGAGAGATGGCTTTTTGTGCAACTCTCAACCATATTTGGATGGAACGCCAATATCAGGAAATGGACCAACAATTCTCGATCTTACCAGAAGATTTAGGATTCCATTTCTTTTGAAATTAATGCTAAGTTATCGCTAGCTCCTCCCTCCCATTGTGTAGACACCCTAAGGAACATGCTCATTGTTGATTCCTAGGGTGTCTCCAATGTATCTTTAGTTGCTCCAGTCAGCCTTAGCTAAGGCTTGGGCTTGCTGTATTTTTCTTTCTCCCCTTTGAGGCCCCTTGTTTTTCTTTCTTTCCTCTTTGGTAATGAATTTATTTATTCACCCAAAAAAAAATATTGAGTTTGATCAGATTTGAGCTCATGTCCTAAATCGGGATCCCTTTCCAACACTTGAGCAGGCTTATGCCATGGTGCAATCAGAGGACAGTCGTCATAATGCTATGGTTCACCCAGTTTCTCAGGAACGATCATTATTGTCCACTAGTCCTCAAATTCCATCCTGTGGTGGACTCTCTCGTGGTACTGGTGATCGTCCAACTTCTGATCGGGCTGTAGTAAAGTGTGACTATTGTGGCAAGGAATGACACACCTGTGAAAAGTGTTGGAAATTGCATGGGCGTCCCGCTGATACTTATGGTCGTGGATAGAGTCTTCCTTCTGCTAGAGCACATCATATTCATCTTCTTTCAATCTCTTTCTCATTGAGGTTCTCTATGCCTTGTGAAGTCTGGTGACTCGGTTGGACTCACCTTCTTCACCGGCTCCATCTGTAGCCTTGGCCACCTCCTTGCCAGGGACCTTTGAACTGCCTTCTTCTTTGTCTGACCACCCATATATTTCTTTTTGTGGCCATAGTTCCTGTGTGGTACGATTCATGGATAATTGACTCAGGGGCTACTGACCATATGACCGGCTATGGTGATGTCAGAATTTGCACCTATTTGTATCTATTTAGTGATCAGTCAGCTAGTTTCTTTGATCCCACTCGGTGTTCCTTTTCCATTTGCTTCCAATTGTTCTACCTATCTAGAAAAATTGTTGGCCCACGATTGTGGTTTCGATCCTTTCGGTGATGCCAGAAGTCATTTCGATATACGATTTTTATCTGCAAGTCAGGTGAAAAAATTTAGGAACAGCGCGCTTAAATACTGAATGCCTCAGTGGTGGTTCTTTGTTCGGTACTTCAACTAAATGGACAAGATTGTCTTCAACTTCCTTCGAAAACAAAGTAAAAGAGAAGAGAGTAGGTGCGCTTCCACGCATGCCAATATATTAATAAAATGCTCTACAAGTGAGTTCCCACCTCCGTTACAGAATCTCCCAAAGCGAAACTAACTACCATGACTCCTATCAATACAGCTAAACCGACAGTGCGAGCGCTTGATTTTAATCCGAGCAGATCATAGACTTCCGGCTCGGTGGAAGCTTCCATAACGCGATCATGGATGTAGCTAGCATGCGGACAAGAAAATCCTAATTGCTGAAGAGCGCACATCTCACCTGTCGCTTCCTTAATTTGTTTAGCCGTCTCTGGTGAGCTCCAATTATGAGGATGGGTAAATAATGGCTCAGGAATTTACCATCTACCATTTTCCTAACCTTAGTAATAGACCAGTGAAAAGCAGAAAGGAGTGGTCTCTGCAGTACGACAGTAGGAGCGCTTCTTTCAGGTTCTCCCACTCAATTTTCCCAATACTCTCCTTTGTCAGGCATGGTTCAAAATCTCGCGATATATCACCGATATTTCGGTATATTTCGGATATCTCGACACTGCCGAGACGAGATGACCATACGGAATGAAAAGAGTCCAAATTTTGGTATATTTCATGAAATTTCGGTATATTTCGTGAAATATCGTCGAGCCGAAATTTCGTGAAATTTCGGTATCTTAATGTTGTTAATGTGCTTTGGGTACTGTTGACATGAACAGTGTCGTGAAAAGTACCGTGCACTATTCACATGAACAATAGCATACACTGTTCACATGAATAGTAACTAGAGATGAGAGTTGTTAGTCAAGGGCAGTTTGGGAATTTCTCTTGTGTGTTAGCTCTACCCTATTATTAATAATATTGGTGAAGAGGGGAGAACAATTTCGTTCGATAGTTCTCCCTAAGGGATTACAGCCACTTGGCTTCTTCTTCATCTTCTTCATCTTCTTCCTCTCCATCTTCTCCATTAAATCTGGTTTTATTTACATGGTATCAGAGCTAGGATCTTAGGAGTCGATTCTACATCCTAGGACCTACTCGATTACTCTCAAATTGATCAAGACAGTGTTGCGGTTTTGAAGGCTTCACGTTTGAAGGTTTTCGTGACCATAGTTTGAAGGGGCTGCAGCACCCTATGCTGCGTTTTGGTGGAGTTTGCTGGGACTGGTTCATGATTATATAAAGGAACCTAGTCTCGATTTTGTAGTGATTGCTTGATATCGATTCAGGGTTTTGGGAGGTGATTACTTTTCGATTTCAGTTCTTCTTTTTGGTGGTTTGAAGGTTCTTTGTAAGGTTTTCCCTGAATCGATCCTTGCTGGATATTGAGATTGCATCGATTTTTTGTTCTAAAATCGATCTCTAAATTTTTCGTTGGCTGTTGGCGATCGTGTTTGCTTGCTGGCTCATCACTTTTGCTCAGTTTTTAATAGTTGTTGGTGAATTTCTGCATTGGTTTGCTTGATCGAAATGGTTGACCCAACTGAAGATTCTAAAGGTGTTATCTCTGAGGTTGTTTCGGGCTCTTCCAAATCTATTACAGAGAAGAGATTGGAAGGGGTAAATAATTTCCAGCAATGGAAGAATTTTTTTGTGGGTTGTTTTGACTGGTCGTGGCCAACAGAAACATCTTACAAAGGCCAAACCAGAGGATGATGAAGCGTGGGAAATTGTAGATGCACGCATTCTGGGACAAATGTTGAATAGTATGGATTCACAGATTGTTGACTTAGTGACTCACATAGATACTGTGAAGGAGTTATGGGATTACTTACATGTTTTGTATTGTGGACAAAATAATCTATCCCGTATATATGAGCTGTCATAGGAGTTCTATCGTGCTGATAGGAAGGGACGTCCGTTGACCCAATATTTTGCCGATTATAAATGAATGTTTGAAGAGTTAAATGCATGCTGCCCATTAGTTCGGATGTGAAACAGATGCGAGATCAACGTGAACAACTTGCCATAATGGGATTTTTGGGAGGATTGGGCCTGGAATATGACTCAGTACGCTCTACTATACTTGGAGGAGATAAAATTGCCTTACTTGCAGAAACTTTTCTTGCGTTCTTCATGTTTCTTGTGATAGTTCCCATGAACCAGCAGCTGCTCCTGGTGAGAGATTGCCCTTGTTGCTTCTAGTCAAGGGAGAGGTAATGGTGGACGTAATGGGGGCCGTGGTGGTGGTATAGCTGGCCGTGGAGGTGAAAGAGGCAGTGGTAGTGGTAATGGTGGTGAAAATTCTGGTTCTGTGAAGACTTGTAATCATTTTGGTCGACCAGGACACATCCAACGCTTTTGTTGGAAACTTCATGGGAAGCTACTGCAACAGCAGTATGCTAATTCAGCAGCTAGTACCGAGTCTCCGGCTACACCTTCTGAGGGTAAGTTGGTAAGGTTATCTGATGAGGATTATGCTCAGTTCACAAAGTTTCTGATTTCTCGGCCTTCTACATCTTCCTCCACGGCTACTTTTTCCCAGGCAGGTAATGCCACTGCGTGTTTCTCCACCTGCCACTGCGTGTTTCTCCACTTCTCGTCCCTGGATCATTGATTCAGGTGCTTCTGATCACATGTCTGGTGTGTCAGGTAATTTTTCTTCCTTTCGGTCTTCAGAGTCTAGTGTTACATTGGCTGATGGTTCCCTTGCCAAAGTCACTGGCACGGGTACTGTCAACCCAACTAAGTCCTTGTCCTTATCTTCTGTTCTCCATTTACCTGACTTCCCTTGTAACCTGCTTTCTGTTAGTAAAATTACTAAAGCCTACAATTGTTCAGTGACCTTTTATCCTGATTCCTGTGTTTTTCAGGATCTTATGACGAAGAAGATGCTTGGTAGGGGACGTGAGCAAGGGGGGGTTGTATCATCTTGAAGACTCTCCTTCAGTTGCTTATTCCAGTGTTTTGTCTCCACACCAAGTTCATTGTCGGCTGGGCCATCCGTCTTTGCAGAGTTTACAGAAGTTGGATCCTCGTTTTAGTTCCCTTTCTAGTTTAGAGTGTGAGTCATGTCAGTTTGGAAAGCTTCCCCGTGTGAGTTATCCCCCCCAGAGTCAATAAACGGTCTGCGTACCCTTTTTCTTTAGTGCATTCTGATGAATGGGGGCCTTGCCCTGTTACTTCTAAGATGGGATTTAAATATTTTGTTACTTTTGTTGATGATTATTCTAGAGTCACCTGGATTTATTTAATGAAAAGTCGTTCTGAGCTGTTTGCCATATTTCGTGCATTTGTTACTGAAATTCAGACTCAGTTTAATAAGAATATTTGTGTTTTACGTAGTGATAATGCCCTTGAATATTTTTCTGCTCCATTTAATTCTTTTATGGCTGACCGTGGCATGTTGCACCAGTCTTCTTGTTCAAATACACCCCAACAAAATGGTGTAGCTAAATGGAAGAATAGACATTTAATGGAAGTGACCCGTTCAATTCTTTTTGAGATAAAAGTACCAAAAATCTTTTGGGCTGATGCTGTCTTGACTGCCTGTTTCCTTACAAATTGTATGCCATCTTCTGTGTTACAGGGTGGGATTCCTCATTCTCTTTTGTTTCCTATTGAACCTCTCTTTGTTTTACCACCTAGAATTTTTGGGTGTGTTTGCTTTATCCGTGACCATCTTCTAGGTCTGTCCAAGTTAGATCCCCGGGCTATTAAATGTATTTTCTTGGGTTATTAACGCAGTCAAAAAGGTTATCGGTGTTATTCACCAGTTCTTCGAAAGTACTTTGTCTCTGCTGATGTTAACTTTTTTGAGTCCACTGCTTGTGATGATACATCTTTTGTTTCCTCGGAGTTGGATGAGGATCTTAATTC